>NC_051177.1:238252849-238299229 GCF_013339695.2 Rhipicephalus sanguineus | reverse complement strand
TCGACAGTTCGACCCGGTGGCACCAAGGGGAGGCCAGAGTTAGGCCTAACTGGACGAGACAGATGTTCTCAACGAAGGGCCGGAGGACCGGCGACGAGGAAGACTAGCGACGCGGCGGATCGACGACGACGACCCCAAGACGTCGACAGCAGCGGCGACGACGAGGCCGGGCGTCGATCTTCGCACCGAATCGAGGCGACGGGCAACACGAACCGTAAGAACGTTCGATTCGCGTAGCGAGACTGAGGTGCCATAGTGGCCAGACTTTGGAGTCCGGAGTAGTTAAGCATAGCTGGTGTGGCTTTGCGATTTGTTAGAGATTGCGCGCTATAGCGTCACCTCTTCTAATGTTACTTTTTGATGTAATGTTTTGGTGTGAGAATTTTTGTTTGCAGTGTCGTGTGATAAAAATTTGTGTGCAGTGACGCCACGGTCTCCCGCCTCTCTCACTCTCCCAATTCCATTCCGCTTTGCAAGCGCTCCCGAGATACGTGACAGTCGAGTATCCGCAAAATTAGCGTTCGCTCGCGCACGCTAGCACGCCATTGTCTGTCTTCGCGTTGTGTGTCAGCTGATTGCTCCAGCACACATCCAGTATTCGCAAATTAGCGTTATCTAGCGCACACTAGCACACACTTGTTCTGTCTTCGCGTTGTTGTGAGCTGATTGCTCCGCACACATCGATTATTCACAGATTAGCGCTTTGTTCGCGCGCACTTGCGCACGTTGTCTTCGGCGTTGTTGAGTGTCAGCTGTTATGCCAGGGCTCCCAACCCAAACTTCCTTGCTTAGACAAGGCATTCAAGCTGGTAAAACGTCTGACGCAACCAGCGTCAACACCCGCTGATACAACGAGGCGGGAGCCTTACGCCATCCCCGGCGCTGCGTCTGACGCAACCGAAGGAAATCTCTCCCGCAACGTGCGGAAGCCCTCTCATCCGCGGATCCGGTTCGAGCCAGCGACCAACGGCGTTCCTGATGGAGGCTTCGAACTCCTGGCTGATGCGAGCGATCGCAAGGCTATAAAAGAACCAAGCTGCGCGGAGAGAGAGAGCGAGACAGCGAACGAAGAAATCCCGGGTCGTCGTCGCAACGCTGTGCGAGCCGATAAGCTGTCGGCCCCCGTGCCGAATATGTAACGCCTCTGTTATATGTATATAAATTTGCCTTAACTCACCGTCGCCTTGATGGCTCCGTCTATCAGCTCCGCGCAGAAGCAGTCGCAAGCTGAGACACCTATTACCCACACGGCTGACTGCTCTCAATTAATTCTTTCAGTGTCGATGACCTCTCATCTTGGAGACCGAACGATAATACCAAAATATGCTCGACGCATTTCTTCAACGGTGAAAAAAGCACCATCGAGCATCATCCGTGTTACCTGCTGACAATATTCCTTCTGTCTTCAAGAGGCGATCGACAGCTACAAATTTCTACAATTGCGACGTGCAGGCATGCTCTTAGTAATAAAACTACAAGTGACAGATGAGAAACCTATACGGTCGTATTTGTGTGCTTAAGTGGAATAATATAATTATTTTTAACTTACTTGTAGTTCGACGTCGTAAGCATGCTTGCTTTGTTGAGACAAGCACTTCGCTGCGATGTCGGTGCTGTTCACTTCTAACACCATACACATGATCGTTGTCGAAGAGTGGCGCGTCTTTTCTCAAGCGTCGGTGGTCGCAAATGGGCATCGATGTTTTCAATCGGCTTAAAACCGCAATACAGAACCACCGACATGATTTAAAGACGGCCACAAATCACGCCATGCACTACAGAAATGGTTACCAGTCAAGGAACGTTGGCGCGTTGGCCGCCTCGACGTTTTCGCGGAATCGACACGGTGGTGCTGGGCTGAGCCGATCGCTGCGCCACCTAACCATCGACGGTTGCCCATGAGTGTACTGTGTGTATTGCTGTAGTTTGATTTTTCCTTTTGCCGGCCACAAGTTCGGCCAAATAAAGAGTTTCATCTTGGACACGCCGCCTACCGCCTTCGTCGACGTCACGACCCCGTGACAATATAAATAACTCGCCGTTAGCATGCTGAAGAACGTACGCTCTATGGCCGTCTGAAGCAGCGTGCTGCGGAGCGAGGGTCTCGGTTCGAATCCGCGTTTCGAAAAATACGAAGGCTACACAAAAAGTAAGAGCCGTTTGCTAATATATAAATATTTACACGTCAGAATGAAGTGTTATTTGTACAGCGTCATCCGTTATTCTTCGCGATGGTACTGACATTATTCTTCTGACTCGGTGGTCGTCTGCTTGTCGGGAATGCAAACGACAATGTCTGCGAAAATCTTTGCTCGCGCCTGTTGTGAAGTGCGAGCTATATTTCGTTTTTTGCTTGCAAATAGATTATCAGCTTCTCAAACGTATGCGGAGTTGTACCTAGTTTATGGACATGAAGTGATGAGTGAAGTAAAGGTTATAAAATGGAGTCGAGTCTTCACAAATGGCCGCACAAATGTGCACGACGAAGAGCGGAGTGGAAGGGCCACAGTCCAGACCATTGAAACTGTTCACAAGTGGACCGGGATTGCGATTAGATCGACGACTGACCGTTAGTTGTCTGTCGATGAATTCCCTCTTGTCAGCCGCACGAGAATTTCCACGATTGTAACTGAAAAGCTGAGATATCACAGAGTATGTGCAAGGTGGGTACTAAAAATGCTTACCGACCAACTCAAACAGCAAGAAATTTCCAGGCAGCGAACTTCTATGTAGAGGGACTAAAGAAACTGGTGCTGCGCGGTACGAAAAACGCTTGTAATTTAATGGTGATTATGTAGGAAAGTGTAGTAGTTTTCTGATAAAATAAACCAGCCAATAAGACTTTTAGTAACGAATATTTATTTTTTGTAACTTTATGAATACCTTATGTTCCATGAATTTATTATATACATATATTAATATATATATATTATATTATATAATATAATATATATATTATTGTGAAGAGGTTTATTGGTCGTTGAAAGACGTAATGGTCGTCAGCGGCAAGCAAGCGAGAAGAAGCGTCCAGAGGCACAGCGGCGATCCGAAACACGAGCCGAGCGAGCCGAGCGTTGGCGATGCTGCTGGATGGAGGCGCATCTTCTTCTTCACAATCGCCCCCGCTGAAAAAGGAGCCATCCTGGCGACCTAAGAAGTTTCAGGTAGAGGCTCATGGTACGGCTTGAGGCGGGAAACATGGACGATGTCACGTCCACGCCGGCGCATGTCATCCGATCGAGAAACTGGCTCGATAAGAAAATTAACTGGAGAGGTTTTCTCCAAGATGGTGTAAGGGCCCTCGTACCTTGGAACGAGCTTCGAGGAGAGTCCCGGAGTCTGGTATGGGACAGAGAGCCATACGAGAGAGACCTGGGGCATAGCTAGGGATCATGGAAGTGAAGTGTCCTTGCGGTTTTCTTTCTGTCGCTGCTGCTCTTGCGAGGTAAACGTGCGGGCGAGCTGGCGGCACTCTTCGGCTTGTCGAGCAGCTTCGGAGACAGGTGGACACTCGGAAGCATCAGGACGGTAGGGAAGTAGGGTGTCAATAGTATGTGAAGGCTCGCGTCCGTAAAGGAGAAAGAAAGGCGAAAATCCGGTAGTTGTTTGTATTGCGGTGTTATATGCGAACGTTACATAAGGGAGAACACGGTCCAAGTTGCTATGGTCAGATGCGACGTACATCGAGAGCATATCACCCAGGGTGCGGTTAAACCGTTCCGTGAGCCCGTTAGTCTGCGGGTGGTATGCTGTGGTTGTCCGATGAATGACGTGGCATTCCGAGAGCAGAGCTTCGACGACCTCGGAGAGAAAGCGCGGCCTCTGTCACTAAGGAGCTCTCGAGGGGCGCCATGTCGAAGGATAAAGTGACGTAAAATGAAGAGGCGACATCCCGAGCGGTAGCGCTAGGCAAAGCGGCAGTTTCGGCGTAGCGTGTCAGGTGGTCGACAGCCACGATAATCCACCGGTTGCCATCTGCGGTCATTGGAAGGGGACCGTAGAGGTCAACGCCGACGCGATCAAATGGCTTGGCAGGGCATGGAAGCGGCTGCAATGCGCCGGTCGCACGTAAAGGTGTCGATTTGCGTCGTTGGCAGTCAGGACAGCACTGCACGAATTTCCGCACAAAATTGTACATGCCGCGCCAGTAATAGCGATGGCGAAGGCGCTCGTATGTCTTGAACACCCCGGCATGGCCACATTGCGGATCGTCGTGAAGAGAGGCGCATACTTGTGATCGCAAGCTGCGTGGAATGACCAGTAGCCATCGGCGGCCATCGGCAGCGTAGTTGCGGCGATGAAGCAGTTGATCGCGGATGGTGAAATGGGAAGCTTGACGACGGAGGGATCGAGATACAGGAATGGTGGATGTTCCACATAGATAATCAAGAAGAGAAGCGATCCACGGGTCACGACGTTGTTCGGTGGCAATGGAGTCGAGATCGAGAGATGACAAGGGGTGGACGCATGTGGTTGCGCACGCTGGATCTGGCGGTAAAGGTGAGCGGTGAAGGGCGTCAGGCGTCAGAGGTGTTTGCGGTCCGCAGCCGGTATACGACGCGAATGTTCGTACTCCTGGATGCGAAGGTGCCCATCGCGCTAGGCGGCCAACAGAAGTTGTCCTTCAACGTGGCGAAGCCAGCAAAGCGCAGTTGGTGCATCGGTTACTTAGATCGAACGGGCGGCCGTAATAAGTACGGCCGGAACTTTCCAAGCGCCCACCCCCCGAGCCAAACCACTCTTTTCAGTCACGCTGTAATTCGTTTCGGCTTTCTGTCAGCGTGCGACTAGCGTAGGCGACGACGTATCGGAATAGCCGGGCTTTCGTTGAGCGAGGACACGCCAAGCCCGACCCCGCTGGCGTCTGTGTGTACTTCGTAGGAGCCGTCGGATCGAAGTGACGAAGAATAGGTGGGAACATGTGAGCAGGCGGCGCAGTGTAGCGAAGGCTACGTCACATGCAGAGGACCAGGAGGAGAGGTTCACGTCGCCGCGAAGAAGCTGGGTTAACGGTGACATGATGGATGCAAAATTGCGAACAAAGCGCCGAAATATGGAGCATAGACCTACAAAACTTCGAAGTTCCTTCATGGTCGTGGGCTTAGGGAATTCCGCGACTGCACGAATTTTTTGCAGGGTCAGGTAATACGCCTGTTTGGACACGATGTGGCCTAGATGACGAGCTTCCCGGGCAGCGAAGCGGCATTTCTTGAGGTTAAGCTGAAGGCCAGCGTTGGTCAGACAAGTCAAACGTCCTGAGGCGACGGAGGTGTGTAGGGAAATCATGGGAGAAAAACACGACATCGTCGAGGTAACACAGGCACATAGACCACTTTAGACCACGTAGTGTATTATCCATAAGTCGTTTCAAACGTAGCAGGCGCGTTACAAAGTCCCAAAGGGCATGACGTTAACTCGTATAGGCCATCAGGTGTAATAAACGCAGTCTTCTGGCGATCGGCCTCAGCCATAGGAACTTGCCAATAGCCAGACCGCAAGTCCAGTGACGAGAAGAATTCTGCTCCGTGAAGGGTGTCAATGGCGTCGTCAATGCGCGGCAAAGGATAGACGTCCTTGCGGGTTATCTTATTCAAACGACGGTAGTCCACGCAAAACCGGATAGATCCATCTTTCTTACGCACCAGTACGACAGGAGATGCCCAGGGACTGTGCGATGGTCGAATAACGTCTCTACGAAGCATGTCTTCGACTTGGTTGTTAATGACGCGGCGCTCTTCAGCGGAGACGCGGTATGGTCTTTGACGCAGCGGCTGGTGTAACCGGTGTCGACGTAATGTTGTACTTGCGACGTGCGGCCCAGTTGAGGTTGCGACACATCGAAAGAATTCCGGAACTCGTGCAGAAGAGCAAGTAGGTCAGCGTGTTCGGCAGGGGTGAGGGTATCGGCGATGGCACTGGAAAATATATCACTGGATGACTCCCGAGTGCCGACAGGGCATTTGGTGGGTCGCAGCAGTCATCCGGGACGTCAACCAAAGACGAAGAGTCGAGATCTTCCACGCGGCCGAGACATTCGCCTGCAAGCAGCGTGACAGGTGCAGAGAGCGGATTCAAGACGAATATATTGCTGCTGCCGGCGGCGATGTCAATCGTTGCGAAAGGTAGCGGCAGAGCTCTACGACTCGTGAAGACATCGGACGGCGTGAAAAAGACTGTAGCGTCGGTGTGGGCGTTGCAGGAAACAGGGACCAGTGCGAAAGTGCCAGGCGGAATGTCGGTATCCTCACGAACGAGCAGCTTGGGCGGCTGATGAAGAGCGTCAAGTAATGGGGCGTCACACAATGGGGAAAACTCAACTTCGGCGCGTGCGCAGTCGATGACGGCATTATGGCGGGATAGGAAGTCCCACCCGAGGATGACGTCATGCGAACAGGCAGAAAGGACAATGAACTCAACGATGTACAGATTGCCTTCAATGACCACTCTTGCAGTGCAGGCTGCGAGAGGCGTCACTTGCTGCGCGCTTGCGGTGTGGAGCGACAGTCCCGAAAGCGGCGTCGTTACCTTTCGTAATACACGGCAGAGATTAGCGGCTATGACAGAAACGGCGGCGCCGGTGTCCACAAGGGCAAAAGTACGAACACCTTCAACAGTTATGGCGACCACGTTAGTTGGGGAGGAGTGAGGGCTTGGACAGTTCGGAGATGGCGCAGTTCTTGCCTCTTGAACTGCGGCGTTTAGTTTTCCTGGTCGGAGGGTCCGGGCCGGCGACGCATGGGGGACGGCGATCGCCGCCGAGGAGATGGTGAGCGCTGCGGCTGGAAGTCAGGGCGGTGAGTAGGGGCATCGCGCGGTGATGGGCCAGGAACGTATTGGAGGAAGGGCTGGCTTCCGGCTTGCGACGACCGGGCACGGTCGCCGAAAGTTTGGGGGCGACGGCGGCAATAGCGGGCGACGTGTCCAGGAGTGTAGCAGGCGTAGCAAATCGGTCGATCATCAGGCGTCCTCCATGGATTGGCGATTGTCGGTGCTGCCCAAGTGGAAGGATAGACAGGCGGTTGCGTGGGCTGCGAGTGCGTAGTGTAAGGTGGTTGCGGAAGCCTACGCAGAACGTCAGCATACGTGAGGGGCGCGGCTACAGGCTGCACGGCTTGCGCATAGGCGACAGGAGCGGCCACAGGCTCCGATGCACGCGCGTAGTGAACAGGGCTGGATGGAGGCGGCTCGCGGCGCGCAAGGGGAACAGCGTGGGCAACCTCCTCCGAAATAACAGTGCGGAGCGGGGTGGGCAGACGGGTGGTAGGCTCGTGAGTAAAAGGCATTAAGGAAAGTTGGCGGGCAACTTCCTCGCGGACGAAGTCTCGAACCTGCTGAAGCAACGTCGAATGGTCAGGCATGGTGTCGAGACTGCACAGCGACTCGCCACCCCGTGGAGGCTGCCGAGTCAGAGCGCGCTGCTTCTTCAACTCGTCGTAGCTCTGACACAAGCTGACGACTTCTGAAACTGTGCCCGGATTCCTAGCCAAGAGCATTTGGAATGCGCCATTGTCAATGCCCTTCAGGATTTGTTTGATCCTGTCAGCTTCGGGCATGGTGTCGTTGACACGTCGACAAAGGTCGACGACGTCCTCAATATAGCTTGTGAAGCTTTCTCCAGTCTGCTGTGAGCGGACGCGCAAGCGTTGCTCTGCGCGCTGCTTGCGGACAGCTGGTCGACCGAATACTTCAGAGCAGGACGTCTTGAAGACGGTCCATGTGGGGATGTTCTGTTTGTGGTTGTTGTACCACAATTCGGCGACGCCAGTCAGATAAAATATGACGTAGCCTAGCTTGTCGGGGTCATCCCACTTATTATGCGCGCTCACCAGTTCGTAGTGGTCAAGCCAGTCTTCCACGTCGGTCTCATCTGCACCGCTGAAGACCTTTGGGTCCCGGAGCCGAGGAAGCCCGGTGCAGGTGACGGACAGGGACGAAGGCGCCGGTGGGTTTGCGTGGTCAGTCATGATCGGCGGTAGCGTCCGGCTACGCAGCTCCAGGGTGTAGCGACGGGGATGAACAGCACCCTCCACCAAATGTGAAGAGGTTTATTGGTCGTTGAAAGACGTAATGGTCGTCAGCGGCAAGCAAGCGAGAAGAAGCGTCCAGAGGCACAGCGGCGATCCGAAACACGAGCCGAGCGAGCCGAGCGTTGGCGATGCTGCTGGATGGAGGCGCATCTTCTTCTTCACATTATTTATTTCTTCATTCTCTCCCCCCCCTGGTCACGTGACCTACGTGAAGAAGACTACTGCTATTACTACTATTACTAGTTCTACTGCTGCTACTATCAGTCCTACTAATACTACTCTACTACGACGACGACGACCATCACCACCACCATCCATTCACGTACAATATTTCTTTGTGCTGCAAGGCGATAGATGGGAAGCTGATGCGTGACTTTTTGATTATGTATATTGAATATTTGCCTTTCGTTGAGAAGATAAAGAAGAAGAAGAAGCTGTCGAGAAGAACGCGTGAGCTCTCCAGAAAGAAGAGAAAGAAGAAAGCAACCGCCATGGACTGTTCGAACTGCTGTGTGTAAATAATGTAAATATAGTCTTGTTTCTTCAAGTGCCGTGACCAGTTATTTCACAAAGTGGTGCCGAAACCCATCCGGAGTACTCGCCGGGACAATACATGCTACCAGTGCTCATCGGGAACTTTTGAACGGAAGACAGCACGTCGTGAGGACAGCGGCAACCTTAGAAGAAAGCCAGAAAGGAAATCCTGAAGGGACATATGCCGCTGCTTTTCGCCGTGACAGCAAACTGACCAGTCGATTGAGGTGAGCATGGTCACGCATTGTTGAAGCAACATGAATCGCGTCAGAGCGCTGAAAGAGAAGCGAGCGGCGCGACGACAGATGAATACGCGTCTCATCAATGAAGCCAAAGCCGTGATGGAAAGTGCTGACAGTGCAAAGATTTCATCTTTGATTGAACGGCTACAAGGCAACAACGCAGAATTGGATAAAGTTAACGCCGAGCTGGAAGAGCTTATTCCAGAGGACGAGTTCGCTACAGAGTTTGAAGCTGTGTTGACATATCAAGACGCTGCACTAGAAATGCTGGGACAGCTGAAGGCTCGGGAGTGGCAATTGCGTCAAAAACCCTTGTTCTACGACAACCCAGTCTCTACCTGAAAGGCCATCCCAGACGCCCGAGGATCGCACACCGCGCAAGGCAAGCAAGCTTCCCACACTCCAGCTGCAGACATTTGACGGACAGCTCTGCCACTGGCCTTCCTTTTGGGAGCAGTTTAAGACCTCTGTGGAGGAAAACGAAAACCTGACAAAAGGAGAAAAGTTTCAATATCTAAAGACTCTACTGAAAGGGGACGCAGCCGCCGCAATTTCTGGTCTGCAAGCGACGGCCGAGTGCTTCGACGATGCCATCGAGATTCTGAAGAGTCGTTTCGGAGATAACCGGCGCATCGTACAGGACTATCTACGCCGACTGTCGCGCTCTACCAGCAGTTGATTCTTCGGAAGACGTCTACAACCTTCGAAAGCTGTTGGATTATGTGCAGTGTCACATCCGAGGTCTGAAAGGATTAAACGTCAGTCCGGCCAGCTATGCAACTATGATGACGGATATTTTGTTGAAGGCATTGCCAACAGACATCGTCGTTGGCTATTACCGGAAAGAAGCCAACCTAAGGTCACCACCGTCTACGACAGATAATGCAAGCTCGGGACAACAAGAGCATGACTCATCATCGACAGACACAGCCGAGAAGGAGTTGCAAGAACTCCTGAAGTATCTTCGCGTGGAAGTTGAAAGCCGCGAAAGAAGTGAAGCTCATGAATTGAAAGGAAAGAAAGGCGCCCGTCCACCCGAAGAGAAAAGGAACTTGAAGGCCACTCTACCAACAGCAGCGGTCTTGCAGTCTTCCTTGAAAGCCAAGGATAAAGACTGTCTGTTTTGTGGGTCTGCAACGCACGCGACTCCAGTTTGTGACAGCAGTATTACCCATGAAGAAAAGTTGAAGAAATTGGCTGCCGAGAAGCGATGTTATCGATGCACTGTAAGGGGGCATCTAGCCAAGGACTGTTACAGAAAGGTCAAGTGCGGAACATGTGGAGGTAGACACGTTTCTTCAGTGTGCGATCCCAAGTGGAGACCTAAGAAGAAAGAACACGAAGGCTCCGTAACTGCAAACAGTCTGCATACCAGCTCTCACTCGTACGTGGACTCTGAAGTCTCATTGCAAACATTTAGGGCATGGGTCATGGGGAAAACACAAAAGGCCTATATTCGTGGCATTGTGGACAGCGGAAGCCAGCGTACATTTATTCGTGAAGATGTATCCAAGACGCTTGGATTGAAAGAACTTGGATCGGTCAATCTACAGCTAAATGTATTTGGACAGACAAGTTCCGTTCCGAGACAACATCGTGTCGTCGAACTAAAACTTCACAGTCAGTACGACACCAAGGAGTACCTGTTAACCGCCATTGAAGTACCATTCGTCTGCAAGGATGTTGTGCAAGTACCAGCCGACCATGACTTTGTCAGAGACATCGAAATCGAAGGCCATCTCCTTGCTGACAAGTTGGTGATACCTGGCATGGCTGCAGTTCCAGGAATCAGCCTGTTAATCGGTGCTGATCAGCTTGGGCAATTCATGTCGGGAGAGACGAAGCGATACCATGGACAGAAAAGCTTGGTGGCGATGGGTTCTGCCTTCGGATGGATGTTACAAGGGCCACTTTCTTTTGACACCTCTTTGGAATCAGCTCTCAACGTATGTGTCTTGCGACTAAGTACGTCTGCTGACTCTACTGACGAGATTCTACGGAGGTTCTGGGACTTGGAGAGCATCGGGATTATGCCAGCCGAGAACACTCCGACCAAAGAAAAGAATAGGGTGCTGGAAAGATTTGAACAGGAGGTTACTTTCTTCAATGGTCGCTACCAAGTCGCGCTTCCGTGGAAAGAAAGTTGTGGACAACTAGATGATAACCGAATACAAGCAATGAAGCGGCTGAAGTATCTGGGGAAAAGAATGAAGAACAATCCGGAGTTTGCTGTGGAATATGATGCTACCATCAGGAACTATATGAAGATGGGGCATGCCGAGAGAGTACCGCAGCAAGTTGTGGAGCAAGCAGGTCGGATTTACTACATGCCGCATCATGCAGTTGTGCGAACCGAGTCCACGACAACTCGGGTAAGAGTAGTTTTTGACGCATCCTCTCACAATCCTGATTCCTCATCCCTTAATGAGCATCTCGAGAAGGGACCAAAGCTACTAGCCGACTTGGTTACTCTTCTCATACGCTTTCGCTTCAACCGTGTTGCTCTGACAGCCGACATAGAGAAAGCCTTTCTCCAGATTAGCGTAAAAATGGAAGACCGAGACGCACTGAGATTCCTATGGTTCAAGGAAATACCCTCTGAGAGTAATGCTGAGCCTGACGTAGAGGAATGGCGCATGACAAGGGTTCCTTTTGGTACCGTATCAAGTCCATTTCTGCTCAACGCCACACTACAACATCACATGAAGGCAGTGAAAGGTCCAACCGAAGAAACGGCCAAGCGGCTTGCCGCATCATTCTATGTTGATGACCTTCTTATCGGAGCCGAACATGAGGATTCAGCAGAAAGAATATACCGAGACGCAAACGCCATTATGGAGCGAGCAGGAATGCGTTTGAGGAAATGGTCATCAAATTCCAAACTGCTGAGAGATCTCATTAGTACAGCTGAAGGAGATGGTGCAAGCGCAGGGGTTGTCAAGATATTGGGGCTTTTGTGGGATCCTATGACAGACCAGATGACAGTAGCGGCAAAATCAGCGTTAAGGTTCTTGGAGAACGGGCAAAGACCTTGTAAGAGATATGTGCTGCAAGCAGTGTCAAGGATATTCGATCCACTGGGAATGGTTGCACCTTTCAGCATTCAGGCCAAGATATTGTTTCAGGAGCTGTGGCAAAGAAAAGCAGATTGGGACGAAGATTTGCCTTCGGATATTGCTGTACAGTGGAAGAAATGGTGCTCGAATCTGCAGTGCCTTCCTTCTATGACTATCGCGCGATGGATGAAGACTGGGCTAACAAGTCCCTCTATGCAACTTCACATATTTTGTGATGCTAGTCAGAAGGCGTATGGAACTTGTGCGTATTTGAAATTCCTTGATCAAGAGAATGTCGCTCATAGTCACCTCGTTATGGCGAAGTCGCGAGTGGCGCCTCTGCAGAAAGTGACTGGAATTACTTGAAACTTTGCTTGGAGCAAGGCTAGGGAACTTTCTGAAGGATGTTCTTAATAACTGCAGGTTGGAAACATTCTTTTGGACAGATTCCAAGGTCGCACTACACTGGATAAAGGGATCCGCAAAGAAATGGAAAGCTTTTGTCGAAAACAGAGTGACTGAAATTCAAGCATGTTCTGTGAACGGCCAATGGCGACACTGCCCCGGTACGGATAATCCTGCGGATTACCTCACACGTGGAATGCCATTGCAACTTCTCAAGACAAACACATTGTGGTGGACAGGACCACCATGGTTAACAGAAATGGAGGATAGATGGCCCAAGAACAGTCTTGAAGATTTACCTAGTGATTATGTAGACTTAAATGAAGCTAAAGTCGTTGTGCAAGTTCTACATGTGAGAACATATATGCCTATTTTGGATCTTCAACATCACTCGTGCTTGACGAAAGTATTACGAATAACTGCCTGGGTATTTCGTTTCATAAAAGGTTGCAAAGATTCAAGTATCAGAGGCCAAGCGCACCTCACAGCCGAAGAAATCTGCGACGCAGAAGATTACTGGGTCAAGGTGGTTCAAGAGGATGCTTATGCGGAAGAAATCTGTCAAGTTGGAAAGGAACAACAGCTGCATAACAAGTCTGATATAGCAATGCTCTCCAGAAAGAAGAGAAAGAAGAAAGCAACCGCCATGGACTGTTCGAACTGCTGTGTGTAAATAATGTAAATATAGTCTTGTTTCTTCAATGTACACATGCCAAGCCTCGATTATCTCTCGATGTGTCTGGTTTTGCTGCCTTGAAATGATGCCAGTTTCGCTGAAGTGAGGTTCACAGTCACACTCCTCGTGTGTTCCTTCGTGATTTCGTCTTTCGATCGGAGAAAACATGAACCAGCGCGTTATTAGTTCCTTCTCGCGCATCATCATTAAACGCCATATGCAGCTTGCTACACAATGAAATATTCTTCACGTCTGAAACGTAAAGAAGCATCACCACAGATGATTCCGTTACCGTAACCACACTGGCCGCGAAAGAACGAGGCATTCCGCCGTCTTCTGATATCTCAAAATGACGTGGACTCACTGAGTGAGTAGCTCGGGTGCTTTAAAGAGAAATCAAGGAACTCCATTCTGTTTACGCTCAATGTTCATCGTCATGGAACTAGAACATGAGTTTTCTGCTCCGTGAATTAGGTGAAGGAGTCAGCCCGTGTCCAAGTTAAACCTCTTGATCCGCTCTAACACAGGGCGTCTAGCAACGGATCCCATACGTCATCTCCCTGGAGTCGTGGTTGTATGCTTTTGTCGGTACTTTAACCCCAGGGAATAACGCTTAAAAAGTTTCTCCGTCGTGTCGTCACGGGTAACTCGATATTCTGACGAGCTTTTAATCAGCGTCATTTCAGTGACGGCTTGCCGCGACGCCCTTAGAAATTATGAAACGGCTGAATAACGACCGCAAAAGGCCGACGCATAAAAAGTATGGGAGGGAGCAATGAAAGTTTGTAATTACTATCAAGCTAGCCACAATCGCCTCGCTGAAGAACGATGAGAACCATGAAGAAAAATGTGGGGATAAAGGATCGCTTTCACAAGACAGGGCGTTCTAATTAGCGGGCAGGAAGCTTGGCTTTCAAAAGCGTCGCTATTAAAGCGTATAAATTATGTAAAAGTAGCAACGTTTTCGTGCCCTCGTGCGCGTGTAGCCGTAAAGTGCGCGTCGTTCGCGAAACTACCCCGTAGTGCAATTGATTGATTGATTGATTGATTGATTGATTGATTGATTGATTGATTGATTGATTGATTGATTGATTGATTGATTGATTGATTGATTGATTGATTGATCGATCGATCGAAATTGAATCGATCGATTGAAAAGTCCGCCGCCATGGTATAATGGTTACGGTGCTTGGCTGCTGACCCGAAAGTTGCAGGTTCGATACCTGCCACGGCGGTCGCATTTCGATGAAGGCGAAATGCTAGAGGCCCGTGTACTGTGCGATGTTAGTGCACGTCAAAGAACACGAGATGGTCGAAATTTTGAGAGCCCTCCAATACGGCACGCCTCATAGTCATATCGTGGTAAATTATAATTAATCGATTGAAGACACCGATCCCATGACTCGGGAAATATTTTAACACCTTCGGAACACACCCATAGACATACGCTCCCTCAGCTAATAGAGTTACCAACAAGGCAGCAAGAAGCCACGAATGTAAGGCGCGTGTACGTTTGAAAGGGTAAACGAAACGCAGGCAGCAAGAAAGAAACTTTTCGTCGTACCGCTGTTTTTCCCAAACACGCAACTGAAAAGCGTAAGCGTAGTGGTGCTTCATCGATCATCATGCCCACGTATCCGAGGCGCACATTTCGGTGCGCAGTAGTGATGCAGAACTATCGGTAAATTGACTATCGATAGTATCGATAGTTTTTTTGAAACTATCGATAGTGTAGACAAACTATCGATAGTACTACTATCGACAAAATATCGATAGTGCAATCGGTAGTACCATGGTTAATATTACTAGCGATATTACTGCCACGCGTGTTTACTGCTTTGTTTTGATGTATGCGGGTTTCATCCACAAAGAGTGTTAGCAACGTTTGACGCAGACCGCGCCGTAATGATTGAGAAGCTTCACGATTGTTTGAGATCATTCTGTTAGGAATAGGCGCCAGAGGCGAACAGTGAAGTTTATTCGAGAGCTTACGCGAGCACCTGCGATAACGCTGGAAGATGCGATGACTGATGTGTAAAGGACGACGCGTTCCACCGATGATCAGATTACTCGACGGCCGACGAATGTTCTCGCCGCTATCAGTGCGCAGCGTGTACAGCTTGCATTTTCAGTTTTGATTTTCTGGGCACAAGTTCGCCCAAATAAAGAGCTCCGAATTTCCCACTCTTGCTGCAGCATTCTTCACCGTCAGAACCACGTGACAGTGCTATCGATAGTGGTGTGATTAATGATGCCGTTGCGGGCCGTCCATGTTGCCAAAATATTTGCGATAGCCTATTATGAGCTTCGCTTATGAGCAATTCTTGGCGAAAGAAATAAACTATTTCCGCAGTGAGAGTGGCGCAATATGTCCATCAATAAATTCACATCCAAAAGCAACCAGTTACACCTTACAATTAACAAACTTAGTTCATTATATATTTTTTTTATTTTGAAATCATAAAATGAAATATAAATTTGAAGCCCCGCAGTTCCACTACATGTAACGCCTTCCGTTCCGCTACAGCTGAAAAGTTTGACTTTATGATCATGTGTCAACAAAGCACTCAGGTAAAGAACACAAGCATGTCAACTTTCTTGCCCTTCAGCCTGCTCCTCCGGCTCCTCTATGTACCACGCGCGCGGGAACCAAGTTTATTCTGCAATGAGTTCGTGCTGTTGATTTTATACTATCGATAGTACCCATCGAATATTTTACTATCGATAACGCTATCGATAGTATTTCTTACTATCGATAGTTCGATAGTGACTCAGCTATCGATAGTATCGATAGTACCATCGATAGTTCTGCATCACTAGTGCGCAGCCACAAAGCTCTTGCGTATTCATAGTAGGCGGCATTCCCTAGCATTCGTTTCGAACATTTCAGATTTTTCAAAACGTCATGTGGTATGCCGATGCCGTGGATTGCCATGACGTGTGCGGTACCTCACAACGATATACATGTTTTTTCTTGGGTAGTGCCGTTCGTGTTCCTTATCTCTCGGGGATGTTCTGTTTACAGAGCCTTTTCGCGGTATAAAAATTCGCAACAACGACAAGCCAGGCTCTCTGCGCGTAAGGAGCTCATTGCACGATAGCGTAGCAGCGAACGGCACGAGGCTGTTTTTCCAGACCACATTCTCTTTGGCTGCCCTGCCGATCCTCCCCGACAGGAGTAGCACGCCATCAGTACATGGGAGGAATGGGAGGCCCTCCTTGCGTCGCAGGATCTGGACGCCCAGCTTAGCTGTGTGAACCGGGGTTCAAGTGCCCTGTGTGGTTTGGACACATAGGCGCAATGTGATGGCCGTGCGGGGGTCCAGGGCCCGTAAAGAGCCCAAACTCACTTGCCCAATAAAGTCTTTCCTTCCTTCCTTCCAGTAAGGATTCGCAGCAAGTTCGCGATGAACGCTCGTGGTTTGTCACGTCGCAGAGTGATATTAATGTCGGCTTTCATTTATGAAGAGCACGAGTCACAACAGACTCTGTCTTTCTGCGGCGTTTATCTTGTACATTTTCTAAATGCAGTTAACTCATGCATAAAGTGCCTTTTTTTCTCCGGACATGCTCGTGCTACGCATTCCAGACTACGCATTGCATTCCCGCAGTTTTAATACTAATAATAATAACTGTTGGTGTTCTACGTCCCAAAACCACGATATGATTATAAGGCACGCCGTACTGGAGGGCTCCGGAAATTTTGACCATTTGGGATTCTTTAACGTGCACCTAAATCTAAGTACGTGGGCCTCACGCTCCATCGAAATGCGGTCTCCGTGGCCGGGATTTCATCCTGCGAGCTTCGGGTCAGGAGTTAAGCGCCGTAATAACTACACCACCGTGGCGTGCGCAGTTTTAATGCGAATATCGTTCCTAGATTGTGACACCAGATTTATCTATGGTTTTAAAATCAACAATGTGGGCCAATACCGTCGTCTCACAATACCGGGCAGGACTGTTTACAAACTCCCTGATGTAACCGCTTTTGCTAAGGCACCACAAGGGCCAGCGGTATTAGTGAATAAATAATATATAAGTATGTGAATAGTATAATTGAAATTGTCAGACCATTTTTTTACCGATATCCAACACTTCTCGCGAATTAATCACAGCGCTGTCAATCTGCAACTTTTAGCGCCTAATTGTTATCAAGAGCATCGATAAAACTAAAACTGGGCCTTTAGACTTTGTACAGAAAAGGAAGGTTAAGTTCACGATACATAATCTCAAAAGGATACTATTTGCAAACTTGGATATTCTCCGTTTGGCAAGCTCGACCCAAGTGTATTTTCGCTACGATTGATAACCGTGACGTCATAGAACGGCAAAGAACTGCGATCAATTTTGCATTTTCTTTTTCAATGAGAAGAAAAAAGATTGCGAGAAGTTTGCACTAAGTCGCGCAAAGCTTGGCACAGCGAAGCACGGGCCCGTCGCCGCTCGTGCTTCCCGTCGACCGACACGTCTAGCTTCGAGATACGCCGCTTCCTCCTCGGGAGTACGTAGCCAGGCTATGCACTATAAAGCGGTGGATGTGCGCGATATCTCTGTCGGTGGGCGTGGCTTAGCTACTGCGCATGCGCGGCGTCGCCAGGTGGTGCGGTATCTGGTCGCTAGATGACGCGATGCTTGCTTTCTCTTTCTTTCTATCTTTTTTCTCTCTGTTTCGCTGATGTTCTCTCTGTCTCTCTTTCTTTTCCTTTCTGCATTTTTTTTCTCTCTATTTCTCTCTCTTTCATTCTTTCTGTGCTACGCTCTACTCCCTCTCCTCCTCCTTTCCCTCCTCCTCACCATCACATCTTTCCTCCTCGCGCTCACTTCCCTTTCCCACCACCTCGCTACACTGCACTATACAAGGCTATAATACCATGCTCTGGACGCGTGCCTTGATAGCCGAGGGGTAAGGACGCTCGGCTACAGGTCGAGGGTACACAGGTTCGATTCCTGTCTCGTGAAGAAAATTTCTCAGCAAGAATTTCTCTTTCTTAATATCTTTTTTTCATCTCTCCTTGTTTTTCTCTCTCTCTCTCTCTCTGTGCTCGTTATCAGGTAGCCGCCCAGTGGCTCATAGCCGTTCAGATGATGATAGCTTTCTGCGATCGACTCACAAGGAACGATTTGCTAAACAGCTTCACTGTTGAAACGATCTAAATATTACCAGAGTCATTCAATTCTCTTTATGGTCGCGAACCTGCACCGTCACGCTATGGGCGAGCTTCATACGCTGCTCGAAAATGCCGCAACGCGCCGCCGCTGCGCCACAGAGGCGATCGTCTGCGCCGTCCGCGTATTAACGCGATAGCGTTAAAGAGCTCGTATCGCAGAAATTCCGCCGTCGGCGTCGGGGCCGTTGGTTGTGAGCGAAAAATCATCATCTTGTCCGTGACCGAAAAATCGAAAAAGCTGCAAATAAAATAAATAATAAAAATGATGGGTCCGAGTGAGAATCGAACCCAGGCCATCTGCGTGACAAGCAGGTGTTCTACCACACAGCCATGCCTCTGCTGGGAGCTGCACTGAAAGTAACTTTCATGCTTCCCAAAAATACGTGTCCTGTATACAGGTGTCACAGTACGAGATGTAATATCGGAGTAATATTGCGTGGTACAAGCGTAAATTGCCGTCGGGCGTCACAC
The DNA here is from genome assembly GCF_013339695.2 of Rhipicephalus sanguineus. Taxonomy (NCBI): domain Eukaryota; kingdom Metazoa; phylum Arthropoda; class Arachnida; order Ixodida; family Ixodidae; genus Rhipicephalus; species Rhipicephalus sanguineus. The sequence continues at coordinate 238,280,650 of NC_051177.1, read as the reverse complement.
CATGTCAATATGATAACGACTTGGTGGTTTAAAGACAGCCACCCATTACAAAAGGCACACACATTACTGCGCGTATTCCCTTAAGACCACGTAGTGGGTGCATCGCAACTTCGAAAAAGTTTCTCGCGCATAATAGCTCCTGGTTTAAAGCATGCTACCCATTACATAAGGCACACACCTTAGTGCGCGCATTCTGTTAAACACTCGTAGTGTTGGAACTGCGCACTAGGAACAGAATATCTCTATCGCGTTCAACTCTTAAAGGCGAAGCTTAAGCGTCCCCCAATTTTGAAATACTTGCGTAGTGCGAGACAAGCTGCTCGATACGACACGTTTAAGTTAGCGGAAACGTTTTTTTCAGGAGTACGATGCCTAACAGATGTTATATGCTGGGGTGCCGTTCCGGCTACAAGGGAACCAAAAAGGTGTCGTTGTTTTCTTTACCATTAGATAAGCAGCAGCCCAAGAAATGGAAGCGGGCCATACCATGGCAGAAAAGTGGCGACTTTAACTTTGAGTCGAAGTATACACGTGTGTGTGCGAACCATTTCGACGCCTCGGACATGGAGCTTATTAGCGTACGCTGAGTTAGCGTTAGCGTTTGTGGCCAACTATTTCCGTCACTTATTGGGAGCCCGCAAGCGGTTAGCGTATGACGCATGCGCAGTTGCGCGAAAAGCCAACGCAAAACTGTGCGTACGCTATTCGAAAACAAGGATTTTTGAAGGACTTCCTTCGCATCTCACGAAGCGCAAACCTCGATGTCGCTCATCGACAATGCGACCACCATGCAAACGTGAGTCGTCCTGTGAAGAGCTCCGAGCATTGCCGACTCCCTGTTTATACCGCATTGTAGCCACACGAATGGGCGTGTAACAGCTCGTATTTTTGCCTATGTTTACAACTGGCACCGCTGGCACTTTGCTGCGAATGCACGGTGTTTAATTTGACGGAAATGTTAAAAAGTTGTACCTATCGTAGTGTTGAGACGAATGGAGCATGCGAGGTCGCATCGGCCGCATTTCGATGGGGTCGACATGCAATAACACCAGTGCGCTGAGGATTGGTACATCTAAAAGAACCCTAATAGGCAAAAATCATGCGGAAGTCCCCCGCTTTGGCGTTCGTAAATATATCTTGGTATTCTTTCGTTAATCCCCAAATTAACAGAGTTGACTGTTGGGCTAATTAGTGTTTAGACATAGGAAACATCGTTAAAAGCGCAACACCACACAACACAAGAGAAGACGAGACGAGCACAGGCGCAAACTAACAACTGATTTATTGAGGCAGATCTCCAGGTATATATACCAACAGGCTGCGCAGGCGCATCGTCACCACAATCCTCCGAAAAATCAAACATATCGCGAAAGAAAATCAATTTCAGCGTTATACAGCGCAATGGAAGTGTCGCTGACACTTCCATTGCGCCTGCGCAGTCTGTTGGTATATATACCTGGAGATCTGCTTCAAAATATCAGTTATTAGTTTGCGCCGGTGCTCGTCTCGTTTTCTCTTGTGTTGCGCGGTGTTGCGCTTTGAACGATGGTTTCCATGTAATCCCTGAATGTTCGTAGTTTTTCGGCTGGTACCATTGCGATCGAGCTGCATGTTTTGAGCTGAAGAAACGAAGATTACTTTTAAGGGCACGTTTTTCTTTGTTAGACACAATATTATTGAGAACTAACAGACAGTAATGTTAACGAAAGTATAGGGGATGTTATTTGTAATAATTGGGATATAATTGTGAAGAAAGTAAGGTGGACGAAAAGAAAACTTGCCGCCGGCAGGGACTGAACCTGCGACCTTCGAATAACGCGTCCGATGCTGGTTTATTTTTTTTTTTCCTCCCGGGTGCTCATTTTAAAACATCAAGCGCGTTCAGGGATGTATTTATGCATGCTGAGTGCTAAAAGTAAAAGCGTGAAAGCAAAACGACCGTTGCGGTAGTTTAGAATGCTAAAACACCAAGGCTGTCCCACACAAAACGGCAGCGATAGCAGCGTTCGCATCGCCTCTCAAGCACAGCTGCGCTTCTGGCGGCGGCCGCTGGCTCCATGTGAAACTGACGATGCAGTTTCATGACCATAAGAAGCATTGAATGACTCTGGTATTACTTTTTGTGTAGAGGTGCGGGCATTTCACACTTGACGTGGCCGGTAAATTCGCACCTTATCATCGCGCTACGCAGAGATTCATATAGCTTTGTAGCGAAGCCTTGGAACTGAGTAATAGGTTGCGCTCTCCAGCGCCTTCTAGTGGGTCGTCCACTTCGGCTCCTCCTGAAAGAGCGCCGCTCGCGCTGAGAGTCCGTGCTTTGACCTGACTGCTGCACTTGGGCATTGTTGCTGAGTACCGCCAAATAAACTCCTTAACAAACTAGTGGAGAGTGCTGTGTCGACAAAACAACTTCGGTCTCCATTCGATGCCGCTGGAGCTTCGATCTCGTACCGTGGCATCTACCATGCCTCAAGACGCCGCCCAGTAAACGCCACCTCCCGCACCGACCACTTGTCTCGGTGTCCCCCGTATCCGCGACCCTCTTGTATTCACCGGCGCGGATGGCCCCGACGTGGAGGTCTGGCTCGCTATTTACGAGCGCGTGAGCGTCCCCAATAAATGGGACGAGGCAGGCAAACTGAGCAACTTGGATTTCTACCTCGCGGGTGTGGCAGTAGGGTGCTACAACAACCACGCATCCGATTTCCCGGCGTGGTCCGATTTCAACACCGCCATTGTCGACGTGTTTGGCCGCGCTACCGTTCGTAAGCTGCAAGCCGAACAGCGTTTACGTGAACGAGCTCAGCAGGCCGGCGAATCTTTCACAAGCTACATCGAAGAGATGCTTTTGTGCAAGAAAGCTGACGCGAGCATGTAGGAGTCTGAAATAATCAGGAATGTCATGAAAGGCATCGACCACGATGCCTTCACCATGCTGCTGGCCAAAAACCGTCGCACAGTGGCAGAGGTCATCACGCTATGCAAAGCTACGAGGAGCCGCGCTGGCAGCGCTTGGTGACCCGTCGACCGCCATCACGCGACGCTGATCTCTCGGGCTTGTCGGCTACTTATGACTACTCCACCTTGCTCGCCCAAATCAAGTCGTTCGTGCATGAGGAAATTGCCCGCCAGGTCTCTACTGGCTTTCGCTCTACTGCAAAATGTGGAACAGCCGTCTTCTACACTTCTGCCTCCCCTCCGCCGAGCGATTCAGCAGGAAATCGCGGAGGTCTTTACTGAATACCACCAGCCGCCTCCAGTGCCTGCGCCACTACGCTACGCGCAAGTTGTAGCCTTTCGCGACTGTGCAAGTCACTGAGGGCAGCAACGCTATTTTTGTTACCAACCCATCCCCGTGTACATTGTTACGTTAGTGCGAAGGGAATGTCTCGGCAGAGTGGAACCCCTCGAAGACGCACAAGTTCTGGGCGCACACGATGACACACACTGTACCAATTCCCGTACGCTCAGTGCTGTTCCCACGTCTGATTCATCACCCGCTGATGTATTTGGTTCCTCCATTGCTGACAACCTTACGTCCGTCCAGCGTTCGCACCTTCTGTGCCTGTTCGAAGAATTTAGTTCTTCTTTCGATGTCGGGCAAACTTCTCTCGGCCGCCGTCCGCTATTACGCGTCGCATCGACACTGGCCCCCAACCACCACTGTGGCAACGTCCATATCGTGTGCCTCCGCAGAACATCGGGTAAATTATGCGCAAATCGACGACATGCTCCGACGCGATTTATCTTAAGTACAGCAAGCTCGTTAAATATATCCTGTCCTGGATATCGCATCTCTGGCACACAAGATGAATCAGTTGACAAGTTCGTTAGTGACGTCAGCTGGCCAACAAAATGTTTCTGGTGCCAACTGTACCAATTACTTTAGGGCACATGACCCGATTGCAGAAATTATGTCCTTGCAAAAAAATGCTGGAGTGAATCTGTACGATGTGGAGCAGATTACGATGCCTCACTGTGAAAAATAGAGAAGATGTGAACTTGCTGCATGAGTAACGTACTGTTGTATCGGGAACAGAAATAGCACAAGTGGTACACCTTCCACAGCTGTTGGTTTTTGTGAAACAGTGAGTGTGTGGCTCTCGAATGCTTTACGAGGTCACGTAAACTGGCACGCCATGTCGCGAGACAGCTCAACGGTTTCCGGTGTTTTCCTTTCTGTCCAAAGAAAAAGTAACTTGATAGCTGCAAGAAAGCTAGAGACTCGTAATTAATAGCTGAGCAGTTGGCGACATTTGCCTAGAATGTATATTTGGTTGGTTGTGTTTCTTCGTTTTTTCTTAAGGAGTCGCATACTTGCAGCAAACTATCGTTACCAGCACCTGTTTGCGCTTTAACTCTCATCCGAGAAATTGAAGGTTATAGCTACTGTTTGTAACGCTGTAGTAGGAAAGTTTTTTTCTCGTGGTTTTTACAGCTGTTGTCAGTGTTCCACGAAGCCACCTCCTTCAGTTGTCTCCAGCAGACCTCGGTTTTTACATTAGTGGAAGGGCATTCATTGAACTATGGCCAATCCAGCATACTCTAACGAGTTTCTCCACACTTTCTACGCTGTGCAGCGCTAGGAAAAAAAAACATAATATCGTCGCCTACCACCTTACATGAGCCATTATAATTAATACGCCATAACCATTACAGAAAATTGCCCGTAGCAGCGCTGCTAACCCTCGCTAGTGAATTATGGCCAGCGTGGAAAGGTGGTGCCAACGATGGTAGCAGGAGGATGCGGCGGACGTAGTCATAGAGCGCGAATTTCACGCCTCATTTTTGCGCGCTTTGTACCGCGTGTTAACCGCCGCAAGGGAAAAGCGATAGAACGCTTCCAGTGGACAAAAAAAAATTTAATGCTATAAGCCGACTTCCGTCATCTTCTTTTGCATTCGACAAGCTTCCTCACCACAGCATTTCAGGTAGATTTGAACCACATTAGGTGTGTCATGTTCCTCCGACGTAAAAAATCGCAGCACATCTAACGCGCGCTGTTGGAATATATACACAGAGAAGCTATAGTTCGCATCACTCTCTTTCGCTAACCATTTCCTTTCACCCAGCACAGGATATCAAACCGGACGCTCGACAGGTCGCAGCCTTTCCTCTCTCCTCTCTCTCTCTCTCTCTCTCTCCTAATGCTCTGATGCGCAGGACGTGACGTGTCCTCCTATGTCTTTCCCACCCACTTACTGTAATGGGGTACGATGTCCACAATGTCGGCGACCGTTTCCGGCCGACCTCGCCTCAGTGGCCATTCTTACTTAGACTGTAGTCGGAAGTCAGTTAATAGACCGGAAGTGGAAAGAGAAAGTTAATTAATGTCTTCAACAAGTACACAAAAATGCAATGTGTATTAGTCTCCAAAGATGCTACACTTCCAAGGGCTTAACACAGCCGTTACTGAATTTCTGTAACAACCATCGACCGCCTGCAGCTGTGTCGGTCACCGCAGAGCTGTGCATATCCATAGAAAGGCATACTGCACGCAATTGTTTCATGAATAACGTTTCCTGTAGTGCATTCAAAGGCTTCTCCCTCAACATCACCTTTTATTCCTTTTGCCCATTTCAAAAGAACGGGCTATCCCCATAGGTCGGCAACCTCACTCATGAATCGACTCACTCAGATTCACTCAGACACAGATCAGGCCGCGAGTCATAGTCTGAGTTATTCAGGGTGAGTGATATTTTGGTGATTTTGAGTACGAGTGAGTCCGGTTGAGGAAAATATTGGTGAGCCTGAGTCCGAGTGAGCCCTAAGCGCAAAATATATTTCTTGCGTGAGTGTGAGTGAGCTCTACCTTTTATTACCGACCTATGGGCCTGTCTGCTCAGCTTCAGCAATACTATCAGCCTTATATTGGCTTACGTTCATTCTCAGATCTACTCACTCATATCTCAACGCACTAGCGTTCATGCACCACCTCGATATTTATTGATCAAAGGTGTGAATTAGGGGCTGAGTGCCATGACCTTCCCCCGCAAGCTCTTTCACGGAAAGTTCTTGATAAAAATAGCTCGTGTGAGTCGCGTATACCATAGAAATGTCCTCACTGGATTGAAACCACTGATAACTCGTATTTGAAGGTACAGGATCAAAAGGCGTATCGTCGAGCACCGATTGTGTGAGATATTGGCGGTAAAGAGCACTCACATCATGACCGAAAAAGTTAATTTCACTTCAACGGACTCATGAGTCGACACACTCGGGCTCACTCAGGCTCAGGTGATGCTGTGAGTCTGGCTGGGAAAAAGTAGAGTGAGTCTGAGTCCGAGTGAGTCCGGCTGAGAAAAAGTATAGTGAGTCTGAGCCCGAGTCCGAGTGAGTCCGTTTGAGGAAAATTTTGGTGAGTCTAAGTCCGAGTGAACCCTCAGAGCAAAATATATTTCTTGATTGAGTCTGAGTGAGCTCCAATTTTCTTGGCGACCTACGGCTATCCCCGAGTTTTCTCTTGCAGTGTCTCCATATGCGCTGCTGTCACGCATTAGCCTGTACAAGCAACTTGTGCACTTACTAGTCTTCGATCTCCTTAGATATTAGGCCCCATTAATTATCCGTCATTTGTCCACTCAAACGTTTACTCAAATGTTCCCTCACTCACCCACTCACTCACTCACTCACTCACTCACTGACTCACTGACTCACTCACTCACTCACTCACTCAATCAATCAATCAATCAATCAATCAATCAATCAATCAGTAAGAGTATCCCGGACATTCACATGACGGTGTCTACAATGGCATATGCGCTGCGTCCAGACTTTAGCCTGTACAAGCAACCTGTGCAGCCACTGGCCTTGTCTATCCTTAGATACTAAGCCCCATTAATTATCACTCATTTTTCACTCAAACATTCAATCAATCAATCAGTCAATCAATCAATCAATCAATCCATCAATCAATCGTTCAATCAGACACTGTCCTACAGGGTCGTTAGTGCTGCTAGGTATTTTCGCAACGGTATGAAAGACTGACGTATGTAAATTAGGTACAGAAACGGATGCTGCATATAAGAGAGCCCACAACGCCGGCACAGCGTTCTTCTTGTGGCTTTTCTGTGCGTTTTTACAGAGACAGCGGAGTCTTCCGAGTCGCCGAGTCATCCTAACTAGGAACGATTGCTTCCGGGTTTTGTATCTAGAAAAACGGGAACGCGGTCTCGCTAAAGTTTGCTTGCACGTTGTCTTCTCTGCAACACACCCCCTTTTTTTCTGCCTCCATTGCTTCCACGTGGCAGAATAGGTTTAGAATGAGTGCAAAAAATGTGAATTTTTCCGCATACGCAAACCGGATGGCATAAACATCGGGAACTCGGTGCTTCATTATCGCGTTTCAGATGGTAACCCACCTCGCATGCCTAAGTAATTGTCATAAGCTTTATGTTAAAGTATCAACTTCACGAAACTTGAGCCCAAGAACAGGTTCGTGCATTTGTTATGCTATTCTGACTGCTCACTGTCGCTCCAAAGCACTTGCCATCACCACCTGTGTCTGCCGTATATTTATTGAATAATATATGTCGGAGAAACGCGACTGACAGTAACTAAAACTGCCGCGCACTACTTAAGCTTCTTAGGTTGGGAATGCGCGTCTATCTTTCTTTTAACTTTATCTCGCTATAAACCACATTTGCTCGAAGGAGCTCGTCATTTATTAGGGCTTTACTTCCATATATAAAAAGATTTCACAAGCTCCATGTTTGTTATGAACTGAATTTCAAGAAATATTCTCAGGCAATCCGCGGGGGTGCTTTATTCTGTCATCCACTAGGCTTACAGAATAACGTCACTGTATCCTAAATGTTGATGTCCCAATAAGCAGCGTGTTAATGTTACTTTAAAAGCCACATATATGAGGCTGATTTTATCAGATGCTGACGCAAGCGAGGAGGAGTAGGAGGAGGAGGAAGGAAATGAATGAAAGGCAAGGAGATTAACCAGACACTCGTCCGGTTTGATACCCTACACCTGGAGAAAGGGATGAAGGGATTAAAAGAATAAAGAAGAGGGAAGCTGGTACTGTGAGGGTACTTATGCGCCTGTCCATTAAATGCCTACAAACGGTCGCTTAAACCAGTCGATCTTAAAAATAGTAGCAATACTCGCGTCGCTTTGTTCGCCTGTGATGCGTAGGGCCACGATCCGAGGATCTTCTCTTCGGAAAACGGTCTATCGTCCAACTTGTTCAGTGAATTGCGCAGAACGTTTCGTTCGTTCACAAAACGTTCACAGAAACACAGTAGATGGTCTATCGTTTCGCCGCTAGTACAAGAGTCGCATCAGGAGGTGTCTGCCATTCCTACGCGAAAAAAGTACGCCTTCGTGGAAGCTACTCTTAACCACAGGCGGCACAGAAGTTGCATCACGGCAGGAGAGGTGCGATGGAACTTGGAGCTTCCTCGATGGGTCTAGTTCATGTAGGCGACGGTTCCAGATACTGGGGTCACTCAATCAAGTTTGCGACATTTTGTCAGCGAAGGAGCGAAGACCCCTTGCAGTGTCTGTCCTCGACAAGGGTTTTGGGGCTGTCTGGGCATCCTCGTGAGAGGACCGGGCAGCATCATCAGCGAGGTTGTTACCCATAACACCACAATGTCCCGACAGCCATTGGAACACAACGTTATGTCCCTTCGAGAACGTTTGGTGAACAGCTTCTCTCATTTCGTTACTAACTGCTCGTGCACCCTTCGTCGTAATGCTGATTGTAGACTCTGAAGGGATGCTTTAGAGTCGCAAAAGACAGCCTACGGGTGAGAAACAGCGCTAAAAAGACGGGACAAGAAAGGACACTAGACGACGGCGCTCTTGTCCCGTCTTTTTAGCGCTGTTTCTCACCCGTATTCATGAACCAACCAGCCCAAATGCGTACCCTTAGACAGCCTACTTTTGAGGCTGCGCTTCCGCGATATAAAGGATAGCAACACAACACGTAATGCGGCAAGCTCCGCTGCTGTTGATGTCGTCCTGTGAGACACCCTGAACTTGACAGTCACTTGGCAGGCCGGAATAACAACAGCACCTGTGGAGCTGTCGGCTAAGACCGATCCATCGGTGTAAATGTGTGTCCTTTGGCCATATTCTTCGTTGATGAGTGACAATGTCGCCTGTCGGAGAGCCACTGTCGAATGACGGTTCCTCTTCGTTATTCCCGGAATCGTGAGGCGTACCTGTGCCGATTGTAGGCACCACGGAGGAGACAGTGGTCTTGCTGCTGGAGTAAAGACCGACGGATGCATTCAAACATTGTTTCGGCTCTATGAGCCGAAACAATCTTTGAAAACATGACTTGCGGTCTCTGAAGTGGCAACGCAGCGATATGGTGACCGGGAACTCTGACGAGATGTATAATGTGAGCTCTTAAATTGTCAGTAGTGACGTACGTTGGAATCGGATGCTCTCTTGCGATCGCAATTGTCCAGTGAGTTGAGGTGCAGCGTGGTAATCCTAAGCACGTGCGTAGTGCCTGGCCTTGCAAACTTTCGAATGTGTGGATGTTCGTCTTGCATGTATTGGCCAGCATCGGTTAGCTGTAACGTAAAAATCCCAGAAAGAGAGCTCTGTATAGCTGCATCACGAAACGTATCGATGTGCCCCAAGTTTTCCCGCAAGGGGACTGTTGCGTTGTGATTGTATTCACCAGTATCGGTTTCCCAATTGTTCGTGATGTGTATTCACCAGTTTCGGTTTCCCAATTGTTCTGTGAGAATGCCAGGGGGCGCCGCTCTGGCATTCATGTTCAGCAGGCGACGTGTAAACAAACGCAGTGTGTGAAGAGTACTCTGAGTGCGGACGTTTCGTTCATATTCAGCGCTTCGCACCAAACCGAGTGTTCGTGGTTGGTTGGCGTCCCCGCCGGCCGCGTCAGTCGCCGCCGGTCTTCCAACACATGCTGCTGCGCCGGGACTGCCACCCACAACACAGCAGGAACCGCATTATGTGAACAATGGAAATTAGTGTTCTCTTCAGGTCAGCGCATTGGGCGCTCCACGAAAGGTCCCTGTCAATAATCACACCTAGGAAGCGATGGTTCTTCTGGTGTGAGACATTTTGGCCGTTGATAATAATAGGATATGGTTTCATTGCCTTGCGTGTAAACGCGACCAACGCGCATTTCTCGTTAGAGACAGAAAGACCCTGTTTGCGGAGATATGAGCAGGTTAAGGTAGCAGCCTGCTGGACACTTGCACGCATTTGCAGACGGGTCACAGCCTAAGACCAAAGGCAAATGTCGTCAGCATATATTGATATGTGAGCAGTACTTGGCAAAAGCTCACGAATGCCGACCATCACAACATTAAACAAAGTGGGGCTCAATACCCCGCCCTGTCGGACGCCACGGGAAGTATAGTGTTTGGCAGTGGGACCATCTTCTGTCTGCACAAAGAAGGACCTTCTCGTCAAATAATCGTGCATCCACTGGAACATCCGACCGCCAATTCCGACAGCCCCCAGCGACTCGAGGATTGCGTCGTGTGTTACGTTGTCGTACGCCCCTTTCACATCGAGAAATAGCGCCACTGATATGCCCTTGAGGCACTTTTGCTGCTGGACAAAGGTTGTGAGGTCAATTACGTTTTCAACGGATGACCTGCCTCAGCGAAAGCCCGTCATGCAATGTGGGTACACATTGTAGCACTCGAGATACCATTCTAGGCGTAGAAGCATAATCCTTTCCATGACTTTCCCTACGCAACTTGCCAAGGCAATAGGGCGAAATGACGTCAAATCGAATGGTGACTTTCCTGGTTTGAGTAGTAGCACAAGCCGATTTATCTTCCATTGCTGGGGAACAATGCCCGCATGCCATGAGTGGTTGTAATAACTCAACAGTTTTCATGCGTCAAGTTCTTCCATAGTGAAATCTGTCTATTTCTTGGATACGGGGCTCAGGAAGAACACTCTGAACAGCGGACGCGTACAAAAATCATTCGCCACTTCAAGTTGCGTACGGCCTAGATGTAGGGCTAAAGTCATGAAAGGATGCCTTTGTTGCGGAGTCGAGTGCAAGCTACGAATATTGCTCCAGATGCGTGACAATGGCTTGCGAGGATCTAATGACTCGCAAAATGATTTCCAGTGCTGCTCTTTAAGTTTGTCCAAACGGCGTTGGACGTTTTAACACGAAAGTGTTTTATGCCGGGGTCCACCAAAACTTCAGTGACGTATTTCCGTCGCGGAAATGACGTCGAAAAAATTTACACGATCAGATGGCAAAGAAAAAAAATCACAGCATATCCACGGAGTGAATGATGATGAGTGGGCGAAGCTGCGGAGTTTAATCGGTAAACCGTGAATCTTCCGTGAATTCTGCCCAGTACATCATCACCGACGTGAGATTGGGCGCGTTTATACTAAAGGTTCGATGAGTTATGACGACTTGCAGCTCACGTTAATTTTACATGTACGCTGTGAATTTTCATTGTTTAGAAAACCATTGCTTTAGAAAACATCTGGCGTCTTTCGTTAAGCAGCTGGCGTCTTTTCGTTTTGCTTTAGAAACATCTGGCGTTCTTTCGTTTTGCTTTTACAAAACATCTGGCGTCTTTCATTGGTTTATTTCATCAATCAACGGCGTTTTTAACAAAATTTTTATTGTTTAATCACGCACAGGAGAAATCTCACCAGGCACTACATTGGAGGTAAACAATGGCTGCTAATGGGAATGGGAGACAGAAGAAGTCGGCTTTTAGCTAACACTTACACTTCTACTTCTAGTAACGTTTCCTACTGGAACATGCCAATGGCTGCTAATGGGGAATGAGAGACAGAAGAATTCGGCTTTTAGTTAACGCGCACGCTGCGAATTTTTTATTGTTCAACAACGCACAGGAAAAATCTCCCACCGGCACCACTTTGGAGGTCAAAGCGTAAGACTGGTTACGCACTACGACTACTACGACTACGACTACGAGGGACGAACGGGTGCCGCCTTAAGGAGCTTCGCCCCTAAAAGTTCCGTCAACGGGAATAGAACCCACGACCGCTCGGTCCGCAACAAGAGATGCCGGGCACGCTATCCACTGCACTGCGCCACAGTCACAGACTCTGAAGGCTTTACAAACGCGCCTTTTATATCTACCACTCTCCCAGTCGGCGGGGTGGTGTTGCGCTCTGGGAGCGGTAAAGTAAAGTAATTCGTCATTACTGTGGCCTACGCGATTAGCACCTGCAACGCGTTACGCGTCCGTTCCATTGGGCGCGTTTTCAATAGAAGTTCAATTTTGTCAATGCCTTAACACACCGCGAGGTGGCGATCTTAACCCAGTCGTCGTAAAAGCGTCGGCCTCGCTCATAGCATCCCGCTAATCCAAACCAAAAATAGCTCTGCGACACGCGCCTGCCTCACGTGGCTGTAACACCGCGTTCTCCGCTCACGCGCTCGCCCTGGGAAAAATCGCGGCCTGGCTTCCGGGGCGGCACGACGCGCTTTGCGTTTCCCACTAGTACGGCCGTGGTGTTCAATCACATTTTAACATGCCGCGGGATGGCGACCAAATTCTGCGCCCATTATGCGACGCTCTTCTGGCTATCACACCTCGTTCTCTGATTACGGTTTCACCGTGAACTACAACAGCTACCACAAGGGTTTGTTTAATCATTTAACATGGACGTTAGTCGTCGGCGAGAGATGTACCACCAATCATCAAAGTGGGTGCATCCACGTTAAACGGTGCTATAGCTGCCAGACATCAATATACATTGTACAAAACTCTCTTATATCAATGTACTGTAAACATTCAGTTTAACCATCTCATGGGATCAACCATCATTTTTTTTTCTGTATGCGCCGTGCCAGCCTCAAATCACATATTGCCTTCGTGCATCTGCATCTCCTTTCCGCCCTTCGGCGAAGCGCACACGGTTTCTCCAGTTCAACGTCAAAGTCTGAACGGTTGCCGGCAAACGGGGGCAGGCAGGAAGCTTCTCTCATTGCCTCTTTGATAACAACCTCCTAGTTATGGCCAAGGCCATTACTTGGAGGATAACATCTCATGCCTTTTCTATGAGACGCTGAAATTTTGGCCAATCGATTCTCCGTATTTTATTTCTAGAGAAGGAGTTGGTAAGACCTCCGATTCACACATAGGTTGGAATGTGGTCACTCCGATGTGTTTCAATGTCTGAAAACCACTGGACTTGCGACCGGAAGCACCTGGGTACCAGGGTCAAATCTAGGCAACTGCTGTACGTAAGACCCCTCAGGTATGTAGGAGTGCCAACATTTATAAAACACAAGTCGTGCTTAGAGGCGAATGATACGAGATTTCCTCTTTTAGCATTGATCGTTGAACTACCCCAGAGTAAGTGATATGCGTTGAAGTCGCCAGTTATGACCCAAGGGCCAATAGTTGCTGACCATATGTCTCGCAGTCTGTCCTGTTCAAATCGTCCGGATGGCGATATGTAGACACCAATGAGTGTGAATGACACTTTCTTCTTTCTTACGCGTAAACAGACATATTGGTCGTCATCATGTGGTTGAACTGCGTGTTGAACATACGTAAAATCCGTGCGAATGTATACAACCACCTTGCTGCGTTCCTCGCACGTTGAAGAAACAAAAGCTTCGTACCCTGATAGTTTGAGAGGTTTTTCTACGTTTGGTTCGCAGATAACAATTACGGGGACTCGATTCGTGAATACGTACTGTCGTAATGATGAGATGCGTGGCCTCAGGGCTCTCGCGTTCCACTGTAGAGTCGACGCTTGTCTGACCTCGTGGCGGAATGACAGGATTGGACGAGCCATGGTTTCTACTGGAGGCTCGCAAATACTGGATTTATAGCATCCGGTATTTGTAGTGCACTCTGAGCCAGCGGGGACTTCAGGTTGCTGCGGAGCTTTCGCAGGGCGTCCAGCAGCGTTCGAAACATTGTGATGACTTCTTTGTCCTCCTCAGGCAGCTTGTCGACGGCTGGTTCGGAGGTTATGGCTGTTGATCTGAACTTTGAACTTACAGGCGGCTGTGACTTCGGCAATGTAGGCCAAACTGACTCAACAGCAACAATGCTGTTCGTCGGTTTATTGGTCGCGCTGGCCGCCTTCGGTTTTGGAGGCAAGGGCGGTGAAGAAGGGCGGTGGAGGGGCGCGGCCGATAGAGTCTCTAGCATTCCTTAAAGAGCTGCGGCGACGATGTCGCCTCTTTCTGACGGTCTTAGCAGCCTCCCGACGCGAAGATTGGTCTCTCGCCATTTGTCTCAATACTGATATTTCCCTTTGAATTTTTGGGCATTCTTTTGACGAAGCTGCGTGAGATTCATGGCAAATTCAACATTCATTCGCAGAATGGGCCTCGGCGCAGCGAGAACACACTGTCCAGGGAGCCTTCGTGTGCGCGCCTCGTAGGCTCCCTAACACTGTCTTTTTTTCGCATACGCTTCTCACGTGGCCCATCTTCATGCAGTTATGACACTGTAGTGGCTTCGGTATGAAAGGTCGCACAGGATGTCGAAAATGGCCCACCTTTACGTGCGAAGGAAGAGAGTCGCTCTTGAACACTATCTTTAAGCAGCGTGAGTTGCCCAAACGGACAACCTTTGCGATGACGCAGGCGTCCCTTGCCGGCTTGACAAGAATATCGAAGTAGGAGCAGGGAATGGCAGTATCCACGTCGTAGATCACTCCAGTTACGACGCTAGAGCCCATCTGAATATAGGAACGAACCTTCATTCCATCCAGCTCGGTGACGTTGCGCAGTGTTTTAAGTGCGGCAGCATTTAAAACGTCGATAGCCAAGACGTTCTTACGGGTGTTCACTATGATGTCTGTGATCTCATTTGGCACCAGTCCTTCCAGCAGCACCGAAACAGATTGCCTGTTGAGGCGCTTCATGTTGCCGTCGGGTACCTCAGGGACAAAAAGGATTATGTTGGTCACGGGTCTTCTTTGCGCTCTCTCATTCAACGTACTCGATGACGAAGAGGCTCTGGTGTTCCGCTTCTTCGCCTTACGGCTCATTACAAGCTCAAAGTCCTCGCCGGAAAGTTCCTCGCTGCTCAGTGTGTAGACATGAGTGCCCTCGCTGTCAATGTCGCTATAGGGTCCCGTGCGCTGCATAGATGCGGCCGCCGCCGACGCCGCCGGACTTGGCATGCGTCCGTGGTGGTCCACGTCCATCGCCTACGAACACGGAAGCGATGTTTGCGAAGTGCACGCACAACTAATCGAAGAAAGGCAGGAGATACTCAAACAACGTTCTGCCAGGCAGACACTTTGTCGTCGGCCGGCTGACGCAAGAAGTACAAGATAGTGAAAAGGCTAAAAGAGAGCACTACAAAAGTATGTTGTCATCTTATGCTAAGGTTAATCTGATTTAAAGCAACTAACGTCAGTGATTGCACGCCATTTGTAATATATGTATATGTCAACGATATACATATATATATATATATATATATATATATATATATATATATATATATATACATATATATATATATATATATATATATATATATATATATATATATATATATATATATATATATTTAGTGCGGAACTCTTAACGTATTGACGTGAATACACCACAAAGGTAATTAAACCTAGCTTTTTTTCGTTACCGTGACACTCTAGTTAGACCATGACAACGTGAAGAATAATATCGAGGGCGGCCAATAAATTCACAACAATGCCACCCGAAGACTAACCTGTTAAACCTTAAAGAAAGCATAAGTTGTGACGTCACAAGTGTGACGCAAAAGAAGCAATGCGCAGCCCACCTGCGCAATTCTAAGCGGAAGTCTCTTCGTGCTCATGCGTCCCTTCAGTATACGAGACAGGTTTTTCATCCTTTTTAGCGCTTTAACAATTCAGCGTTCTCGCGAACGAAGCACACCCGCAGTGTCTACTCACTACCTGATTACACTTCGGCATGGATCCCCGGCGAAGAGAATATTTCAGCTGTCTCAAGCGATCTTGCCTAGTATTGGGCTCTCAGTAAGGAAACGACTTTAATTAAATCCGACCACCCCTATAGCACTTCACAATCTGCGTCCCCCGGCAGCAACATTACATTCCTAACCTTCCGAAGCAATTAAATTTAGGACACTTGGAAAGCGCAATAATTGAGGAGCGCTCTGGTAGGACGTCTTCATTGGAAACAGCCGGGTACGACTCTATACGCATTCCCTGCATACTACAGCTATCGCGGAGTCCACTGCATGGGTCGTGCTTATAGAGTGTGCAATTAAACCATTCTTACGTATATACCTCCAGAAATACAGAGTGCGAAGCTTACTCAGTCAATAAAACCAACGTCTAGGTAGTCGAGCGTCAGGCGTCCGGTTTAATCAAGGTGTCACGGGAAGCCAGCCCTCCGCGGTCGAGCTGTGACAGCTCATCGCCTCCAGCTCCGAACCGCAATGAAATACGCGCCTGCAGTGGCCTTGTTGAGCTGAGTCACTCTTCTCTCTTTCACTCCCCATCCCCCCAAGCCATCACAGGTCGCAGACCTCTCTTAGATCAGCAATGTAGTCCTGACAGACCTGAAGACCAGACAGCTCGTCAAGCCATGCCAAGTTTTGATGAATGAATGATATGTTGATCCCGCCGAGCCACGAAATACTTTTGATCAGTCGTTTCATCAACTCACCACCCACCCCATGCCAGCAGTATACTGTCACGTTGTTGTGACCGTGAATACGTCAGTTCGACGTATAACTTTAAAGTGGAACTCTTTTAGACAAACTTGTGCCGAGCAATACAAAGAACACTCAGACTGTTGTTGTTAGTCTACGCGCTCAGTGTAAGCGCGTAGCGGTCCGCTGCAAAGTAGCGTATAACATCTCCGTTGCAATAGTGCAAATTTCTGCCCCGTTGTGAGAGAAGTAGCGAGTGAAAGAAATAGACATGGTTTCGAAAGTTACGCATTTCGTCCTGCAAAGCGTGTTTTACGTTTAACACACGTGCATACGGAGAAGATACCCTCCCGTTCTCTTGCAGTTCTGCGCGCTGTTACGCGTCACGCTGAACTAAAACCATTATATGGAACAAAAGTTATTGGTTTTCAGCGCAGAGCTATTTCTCTATAAATGCAATTAGTGGCACAATTCGCGATGCAGCCGCACCTCCCGCGCAACGAGAATCTGCCAAATTTCCGTGCCATCTTGTTTTCCCTGTCGCGGAGAATAAAAATGCAGCATGGTTTACATTAACTGGTTCGAATTAACACTAATACTATTGAACTTCGCTATTGCCATTATTATTATTATTATTATTACTATTATTATTATTATTATTATTATTATTATTATTATTATTATTATTATTATTATTATTATTATTATTATTATTATTATTATTATTATTATTGCGATAGCAATTATATGGACAGTCTCGGCTGGAAAATGTCCGTCCCCGTCGCCGTCATTCACCGTATATGTATAAGTATGTATATATTGTGATGACCAAGAACGACACTGGGCTTCGGGCGCGCGGGCAGCATGCGGAAAGTAGAGGAAGAAGAAGGGCAGAGAATATTCATTGCTATTATTTATTTATTTATTCTTTTTATTGGCATCAGCATTCGATACTCAAAATATTTAAATTTTTTTTGTAAGACAACTTCTTGGCCAATCCCCCTGAGTGGGTATGAGCCATGCAGTAGAGGACACTACTACTACTAGAACAGCCGGCCCAGGAACGGGTGCTGTGTCCGTCTCTGTTCTTTACAATGGCGCAGCCTACGAACAACCCACCGTGAGTGCGTCCTCGTCGCTCATCGGCGCTGCAGACCTTACATCCAAGCACCGCCCACGATCATGGAGCCCGTGTCCTTACTACTGCCGGGAGCACCTGGGCGACCATTCGAGGACGGCGTCCAGGCCTCCTCGGTTTCCAAAGGGCAGGCTTACCCCGGCGCCGTGAAGACAGAGCGCGGCTTCCTGTCGCCCGGGAACGCTGTTAACGCTTCCCGGGGCGTCAACCCCTCGCTCAGGACTCCATCGGCACCTGAGCTGCTTAGGGATGCTGTCCAAGCTCCCTCTGATCCGGATCCCGCCACAGTGAGCACAATCACCACCTCCGACATGTCAAACATTGCCACTGGCTCCGCATGCGGATCATCGGATAGCGCCGCGCATCTGCGGCGTACCATCGCGCGACTCCGCCTCGAGATCAACGTCTTGATAGCGCGGAGCTCTGAGTTATGTCCTGCCGCTGTACCACCCTTCTGCGCCATGAATGCTCTGTTGGCTGCGGCCGCGTCGCAAGACACTGAATCCAGCTCAGCCGAGAACCGCAGAGAGCTCAGTTGTGTCCTCGCACAGCTCTCACGCCAACTGGGCCCCTTGGCGTCGGCTCACTCGGGATTTGCGCCTCCCGTCCCACCACCAGCGGCAGCGGCAGTTTTCGAACTGCCAGAGTTCAACGGCTTGCAGGACGATGCCGACGATTGGGTGACGACCGTCAACGATATCGGGGCTCACGAGGCCTGGACGGAACCGCAGAAATTGGCCGTGGCGGTATAGCGCCTTCGGGACGGTGCCGCGGCGTGGCACAGGTACAAAGGCGTGAGGCAGCAGTCCTGGGCAGGATGAAGTGCAGCTCTGATTGCCGCTTTCGGCCGGGTTCCCTGCGGCTCCAGTGAGTCCAACTCCACTTCCACCGAGGACGGAGCTCAGGAGGGGTACCACCTCGAGGCTGCAACTGCGAACTGCAGCTCACCGGCAGACAGCTACGCAGCCTGGCCTGGTACAAGCGCCGGACTGAC
Source organism: Rhipicephalus sanguineus (assembly GCF_013339695.2). Classification (NCBI taxonomy): domain Eukaryota; kingdom Metazoa; phylum Arthropoda; class Arachnida; order Ixodida; family Ixodidae; genus Rhipicephalus; species Rhipicephalus sanguineus. Next base: position 238,261,929 of record NC_051177.1, on the reverse strand, counting down.
GCCACGCTGTGACGCTGCCTCGTTATGCGACGCCATAACATCACTACCAATGACCGAAAGCATTTCGCGTCCCTATCTATCGGAAAAGCTGCCCCCATGCTCGCCATCGCCTGAGCACTTGGTAGCAGCGACCCGCGTCCTGGAGGTTGCACCACCTGATGAGACATACCTCTCCGCGGATTTCACCAACATTCTCTCGGACCTGACGGACGCGGATGTGCGTGCAACTCAGTCATTGGCAGAACGTGAGAGCGTTCCCAACTTGCTCAGAGACGTTTCTCCAGACGACACCAAGCTCTCTGACACGTCTCAGATCGTTCTCATCGAGGACCTGCACACGCAGCACCAGTCTCCTGAAACGGCTGCTGACGAGGACGTCCCGGTTGTGCCGAACGTGGTGCAGCAGATTGCGTTACCATGTCCACCATTTCCTTCCCCGGTTTCCAAAATGTGGAGGGACAAGGGTGAGCGTTTCGGGATCAACCTGCGACCATGCCGATACAGTCAGAGCCGTCCGCCAGAACGGTCGCCGCGAAAATTCCTCGCCAAGCCGCATCGTGTCAGAGGACGTCGACTACCACGAAACGGCCAACTCCGTCCACCAGAGGAGAATGATACAGCTTTCCCTGCAAAGTCGCAGCGTGGCCGAGGTCGTATACCACCACGACACAGTCAATGTCGTCCCCCAGAGTCGTCATCGGCAAAGGTTCAAGCCAAGATCCAGCGTGTACAACAACATAGCGAACGACCACGTAGACATAGCCAGTTTCGGCCAGCGGAATTATATTTAACAAATTTCAAGACGAAGTTCCAGCGTGGCCGAGTCCGGCCACTCCGAAACAGTCAGTGCCGCCCACCAGAAACACTGTCGGCAGCCTACCGCGCTCGCAGTCATGGCCGAGTGTGATGACCAAGAACGACGCTGGGCTTCGGGCGCGCGGGCAGCATGCGGGAGGTAGAGGAAGAAGAAGGGCAGAGAATAGAACAACCGGCCCAGGAACGGGTGCTGTGTCCGTCTCTGTTCCTTACAATATATAAAACAGCCACAAAGAAAAAAGCCGGCAGATCCCACGCATTGTGGGAATCGATGTAATGCGAAGCAGCCAGCAAAGAGCTGCATACATCGTCTTGTATGTCACTAAGAAAAATGCGTGTCATGGTTTTCATGTTAACTCCTATTATTTATGTTCGTCATACTGTAACGTCGCGCAATACCAACTTCGGGGTAGATCAAACTAGCAAAACGGCCGCCAGCGCACGATGAGCGTGGTACGTAAGTTATGCTGTACATGACATGTGTGTCATGACTTTCATGTTAACTCGTGTTATTTATGTCCGTCACACAGTCACGTCACGCAAAACTAATTTTGGGGTAGATCAAGCTAGCGAAACGGCCGCCAGCGCCCCATGAGCGTGGCACGTAAGTCATGCTGTACATGACATGCGTGTCATGATTTTCATGTGAACTCGTGTGTTATTTATGTTCGTCACACGGTCACGTCACGCAAAACCAATTTTGGGGTAGATCAAGATAGCGAAACGGCCGCCAGTGCACCATGAGCGTGGCACGTAGTCATGCTGTACATGACATGCGTGTCATGATTTTCATGTTAACTCGTGTCATTTATGTTCGCCACACAGTCACGTCAGAAGATACCAATCTTGGTGTATATCAAGCTAGCGAAAGGGCCGCCAGCGCACCATGAGCGTGGCACGTAAGTCATGCTGTGCATGACATGCGTGTCCTGATTCTCATGTTAACTCGTGTTATTTATGTTCGTCACACTGTCCCGTCGCAAGATACTAATTTTGGTTTATATCAAGATAGCGAAACGGCCCCCAGCGCACCATGAGCGTGGCACGTAAGTCATGCTGTACATGACACGCGTGTCATGATTTTCATGTGAACTCGTGTGTTATTTATGTTCGTCACACAGTCACGTCGCACAATACCACTTTCGGGATAGATCAAGCTAGCGAAACGGCCGCCAGCGCCCCATGAGCGTGGCACGTAAGTCATGCTGTACATGACACGCGTGTCATGATTTTCATGTGAACTCGTGTGTTATTTATGTTCGTCACACAGTCACGTCACGCAAAACCAATTTCGGGGTAGATCAAGCTAGCGAAACGGCCGCCAGTGCACCATGAGCGTGGCACGTAGTCATGCTGTACATGACATGCGTGTCATGATTTTCATGTTAACTCATGTCATTTATGTTCGTCACACAGTCACGTCGGAAGATACCAATCTTGGTGTATATCAAGCTAGCGAAACGGCCGCCAGCGCACCATGAGTGTGGCATGCAAACCATGCTGTACATGACATGCATGTCATGATTTTCATGTTATGACTTGTCATTTATGTTCGTCATGCAGTCATGTTACGCCATACCAATTTTGGTGTACATTCGATTAACCAAGCGACCAGGAGAGCACAAAGTCGTAGGCGGCTAGATAGATAGATAGATAGATAGATAGATAGATACGCTCAAAGTCGCAGAAGTTCGCTAAGAAATGCTTCGCATTTAAAAAAATTCAGAAATTCTTTCCGACGCGCTGAATCGAACGGGCGACCTCTCGCTTTGCAGCCCACCGCGTTAGACCTTAGGCCACGACAGCACCGTCTTTCAGCCTGCTAACGGCGACCTACTTATATGCACCAGGTAATTCAGCATGCTTTCTTAGTAGCCACATAGATGGCGCGACGTGCGCGCGTCTGGCGTGCTTTAAGGATCGTCGCCCCGCTCCTGCGAACACCGTTGCTCTTCGCTCTACAGGGCGTGGTCGCTTTCGTGCGCTTATCTCGAGGAAAGAAGGGGCGGCCGATGGTATGCTTCGCTTCGCTCGCTGCAGCGGCCGCGTTTGCGAAAGGAGCGCGCTGTTCAAACAGAAATAAGTAAAAACTGCGACAGTTAGTTCGCGCTCGTCTTGTGTGTACCTGTTCGTTCGTTTCGTGCGTCCTGCTTTATGTTTGAGCAGTGCGCTTCAAGTGTCGAGCTGTGACGCATTAGTTCGCGCTCGTCCTGTGTGCATTCTTTTCGTCCGTCCTTTGGGCTCGAGCGACGCGCTGGCAATTTCGAGCTGCTTTCCGTTCTTCGCGTTACCTTACAATTTATTCTAAAAAGGCAGGGCGTGCAAACAAGGACACAAGAAAGAAGTCAGGACACCACAAACGCCTTGAAAAGCGAAGAGAAAGCGAAAACGCCACAGCGGCCGGAAAACCAGGTTCGCGCGCGTCTAAAATATTCAAATTTGTTCTGCCCCTCCTGCATGCCGTCGCCGCCGCCGCCTTCGCCACTTCGATAGTTCACTCTTTTGCGCGCGTTTCCTGAGCACTTAATTTTTTTACAATTTATTGCTATCGCATTCATTGCTTCGCCGTTGCGGCGAAACTGTGACTTTTATTATTATTATTAGTAGTAGTAGTAGTAGTAGTAGTAGTACTAGTAGTAGTAGTAGTAGTAGTAGTAGTAGTAGTAGTAGTAGTAGCAGTAGTAGTAGTAGTGGTGGTGGTGGTGGTGGTGGTGGTAGTAGTAGTAGTAGTAGTAGTAGTAGTAGTAAATATGCGTACATAAGGACCCAGAGGAAATAGGGAGAGAGCAGGCTGACAGCTGCCACCTAGAGGGGTACGAGTAAAACTGCACAGAACAATAACTTAGTCAAATTTTATTCAATGGCGTCTGCATCCGCTGTCAACAAAAAAAAACGCAGTAGAAACTCCCTACAGTTCCTCCTTAACTTCGACATCTATAATATGCGCTGCGAATTACAAATATTTCACCTCAACCGAATGAACGATACAGTATGTTAATAATTGTTGGGTTTTAACGTCCCAAAATCACGATATGAATATGAGAGACGCCGTAGCTCGATGGAGGGCTCCAGAAATTTTGACCTCTTGGGGCTCTTCAACGCTCAACTAAATCGGGCCTCTGGTATTCTCGCCTCCATTGAAAATGCGGCCGCCGCGGCCGGGATTCGATCCCGCAACCTGCGGGTCAGCAGTCGAGTACCTTAACCACTGGACCACCGTCGCCGGTCTGAACCGTAATACCGTAATACCAAGTAACGCCTCAGCGACAATTCATGACCAACTGCGCAACTCTCGCTAGAGAGGCCCCTAAAATTCGTTAAAGGCTCTATATTTACGATAGCGATCTGCGCAACCTGTAGTATTATCGTAATTGCACTTCTGCAAGAAACTGTGTGACTGAGCCTCAATTTTCCATCTATATTGGGGTCTGCGCCTTATTTCGGAAGACAGAGTTATGATGCATGTTGCTTTCTTTCTGCTGTGTACTAAGTAACAAAATTTTCGACGGTGTATGTTGTGCACCCCTGCAGTAACATAGCTAATTTAAAAGCCCTGTCGGCAGCTGCACATTTTAATACAGGCTGCACCCGCAAATGAATTTGAATCCGAGTTGTACGTCACAAGAAATCGATTACTTGTATTCAATTAGATTTTCTTGTAATCTTGTAATATAATGGATTACTTTTTCGAAACTGCAACGTTCTGGGTAATTCTATTACATTTTCTTGTAATTGATTAGCGGTAATCAATTACTTTTCTTTTCCAAATCATGTTGTAACCAGTCTTCGACGGCAGTTCTCGTCCCGAAAAATATGCGACCGCTCTGTAGGGACCCCCTCTCCTGTCAGACGGGTGTTCCCTAGAGAGCCTATCTTTTCATGAAAAGATAGGCTCTGTAGGGACCACCCGTCACCTTACAAGGAAAAGGTGCACCTTTTCCTTGGCCTCACCTACAACGCCTGACCCGAGCGCCAGCAACAGCGAAGCGCGACGTTTCATAGAGTACATTGACAATAGCCTCGAAGCACTGCGCAACTACGAGCTGGTGCGCAAGGTGTTCCTGCGTTATAGAGAGAGAGAAATGTTTTAATGAAAAGCTGGAGATGTTTGCCTGGCTATTCGCCTGACATGCTAGCCCCCCTTCCTTCCACCCTTCCTTCCAGCGCATGCATTGAGTGTTCGGTGTACCAGCTGACCTCTTAACGAGGAAACGTGGAGGAATCAGCGACGACAGCTTTGAAAAACAACTCCTGTTGAAGGTTAACAACCTGTATCAATATATCACAGAAGCCACAGTAATGGCGCATGCACACTTGAGAAGCGAAGAGAAAGCGAAAACGCCACAGCTGCCGGAAAACCATGTTCACGCGCGCCTAAAATATTCGCATTTGTTCTGCCCCTCCTGCATGCCACTTCGCCACTTCGAGAGTTTCGTCTATTTCGCGCGTTTCCTGAGCACTTAATTTCTCACCGAATTCAAGTAGTGCATGCAAAACACGGAAAAGAAATAGCTTTTACCTTTGCAAACCGTTCTTTCGAGAGATACACCAGCAGAAACCACATAAGCGGGCACGGAAGCAGCGGCGGCGGCAGATTCACCCGGCTGTGCAAAAGCAAGATACGTTGGGGCACGCCGACTCGCTGCTGCTTCACCTTCTGCTAATTCCAGTCTTCTCGGCAATCTTAATCCAAACCAGGCACTCGAGGAACGCGTCCTTGTCGAGGCTGTGATTTTTGTCGTGCTGCACGGGTAGTTTGCAGTTGCGTCGATGCAAGCCACCGCCGACGCCCTGGCCGCCATGTTGAATTTGCGGCCGGCGTTGTTTACATCACGTGGTTTAAGCTAGTGCAGCCAAAGTACGGCTTCCTGTCAAACGGAAAGGCGATCCGCTTTCGCGTGGCGGAGAAAATCGGTCTCGCACCGATTCTTTCGCGTCGGGCTCGCCGCCTGGTTTTCCGGCCTCTTAGGCGGCGAAGCGAGTGAATTTTCGGTGAGTTTTGGCGCTTTCGCCCCCTTGGAGGCCAAGTGTCAACACGCCTTAAGCCTCCCAGCCTTCACGCAAGCTCCCAGCCTTCTCTACTACTATGCTAATCACAGTAGTTCGTTGTAGTTTGAGTAAATTGTGTTTCTGCATTACGGCAAGAAAGTTTTGAAGGAAAGTAACGCAAAAGTAATCAATTACATTGCTGAAATTGCTGAGTTACTTTTCTAGGGTTGTAATTTATCTCTGTAATTACTAATTACACTTAAGGGAAGCAATTGTTATCGGTTACTTATTTTCTGTAACGTGTACAAGTCTGGTTGGTGTACAAAGCGACTAAGCAGACATGCAATTTGCGCGAGGAAAAAGAATTATCCCTTGAAGAAGTGAAATATGCAAATGAGCGCGCTGGATTTCTCCTCACTAACCTCGTTGTTGGTAGTGGTTACCGCTATCGTAATTCCGCTTGATATAAACTCTCTCCCTCCTCCTCCTCCTCCAAACATAAGGTCCCGTTTCTTTCCCAAACTCCTTCGCGCGCTACCTCTTTTTTTCTATATGCAGCTCTCTTGCCGGCGTTCCCAATCTATGGACGTATAAAACTTAACTGTATCGGAGCACTGATTTCAAACGTGTGCAGCATGTTTTACGGGAACGGAGAAGCGCGTCGTATGCGTTCAATGTTTTGATTAAAAATCTGCAGCTGGTGTTGTCGGCAGACCGCAGCAGCACTCGCTTGATTAAGTATTGAACGAGCGCTAATCTTTACAACACGGGCTGTCTTGTTTGCCTTGAATTAGCGCAGTTGTGGAGGGATTTCGAGCGCCGCATTAAGCTCGATGTGCGCATTAGCAGAGCGCTTCTGAAACTGCCGCAAGTGGAACGATCGCGGAATTACGACAAACAAGGTGGTGGTGCACCGTCATGATTACGAGTTCAGTGTTGCGGCAAGTACATTGCCAGGAACGTGGATTTGTTTCACGAGTTATTTTATTTCGGTGGAGCATAACTTAAACCTCCCCCCCCCCCCCTCTTTTCCACCACCTGCCCCCTTTGTCTTCCGTCGAAGATTGGAACGACCAGATTATTCACGTAGTGACACAAAGAGAGTAACCATTCGCGGAACACTCCACGCATTACACTGTGACATATTACAAGGGCTTTTTTCTTCTTAGTGCCGCACATTGCAGAAGAGCGTGTTTTCTTTTGTTTTTTTTATGGTGGCTCACTAATGTGACGTATATACTGAATATGGCGGCAGGCGCTAATTTCAAAGTACGCTCACGCGAAGTTTCAATATTTCCTCAGCGGGCATACAGTTCAGTACCATCTTTATCTTAGTACCGTATTTAAAATCTTCAAGGACTTCAGAAATCACGTTGTCTGAGTCGTTCTCTATGCTGTACTGCCCATGTGCTATATTTGTTGCGAGATTAAGACAGTTTAATAAATCAACATGGGAATGAGCATGAAAGAATGAGTGTACGACATAGAGCACATCTTTGAAGGATAAATGCGGTTTAGCAACCGACACTGGAGAAACGAGGAGGGCGTAGTTGAAGAATAGGAAGCATAGAGAGAGAGAGAGGGGAAAGCTGAAGACAGATTATCATAGATGGCCACTACTGCCGCAGAGACCACATCTAAAGCGCACTTGGGTACCACAACGAGTACCTATTAATCCCAAAGCCGCTTGTGCGGTCCTGTTGTGCAAGTTGAAATATTTAAGAGCGCTGTCGTCGCTTTTAGCTCCAATGACTTACGAGGTCGACGTTACGTTACTTTGTTTGTTCTGACTCAGAGCGCTGAACTAGATGCACGATTTTATATCGGCTTTTCCTATTTTAAACGCAGACTACACTTCCGAACGGTCCATGCAAAGATTACAGAGTTACGGTTATGTTAGCGAGCGTGCTGCTGTGCATTTCAAGCGGACAAAATGTTCGCCAGGAACACTGAGACTCCAAGTAGATAACACTGGAAAGACTTGTGATTCCTCGGCCTAAAGCCAACGTTTCGGCTAGGATACTTCTTGCCAGAACCTTCGAGTAGGCTCATCCACTTTCAAGAACATCGTTCTTCTACAGTTTCACAGTTCCTAGTTTTCAGAGTGCTTCCTCCGTTTGCCGCTCTGTCTTTGCTCGTCAGCCACCTGAAAGCTCTGCACATGGTAGCCATCTCTCTCACTCTCTCTCTCTCTTTTTCTCCCAGTTATTTCATGCTAGGCCGCACGTCAGAAAATAAACATTCAGCGTCATTCCACACGTTGTCCTTTCTTTTTCTTTCTTTATCTTAAATGACTGGAAGTTTCTCTACGGTGGACAAATCAACCAAATAAGTAACGAAACGATAGAATCCAGCGGCATACAAAAAGTCAGCGCTAGAGTGAGCTTCTGCTTTTTAACTTGCACTGCGCGACAAGTGCCTTGCACTCAGAGAAAATTACTTGTCTAAGAGATTGCATACTAACATTTGTATCAAGCTTTACGTGTGCAGTGTTTGGTTCTGGGAGCATGTGAGAATGTGATCATTCACGTTATTTGGAAAAATAACCAAGATTTCTTTTGTACACAAGGATAGATTTTCTTGTTTGCCAGACAACGCTGCCACTTTGGTCGGTATCATACCTCGACCCACGGCCGCTCGATGAAAAACACATGGTGCGGCCTGCCGCGTGGAGCGGATACTGCGTCGCGCACCTAGTGCTCCTGGCTGCCGCGGCGGCGCACCAGTGGGGGAGCCTCGGGGGAGACCCGAAAGCGAGAGCCGCCGGAATTTTTGCGGCGTATCGCGGCTTGACAGCGCAGCTGCTATGGCGCCTGTTAGTTTTTAAAGGGTTACAATAAACTTGCTATAACGTTAACTATATAGAGGTGGCGCGGGCTCCGGGTAGCCCGAAAGCCCGAGCCCGACCCGGCCCGCGGGCCGGGCCGCCCTCGGCCGGGCCTACGTATTTTTACCTCGGGCCGGGCCGGGCTCGGGCTATTTGGAGTTTTATCGGGCCGGGCTCGGGCCCGCGCAAAGCCCGACTCAAGCCCGAATATAGAGAATGAGTGGGAATTGTTTTCCAGCACGCATACATCGCCTTTTCCGCGACCGCCCGTTGCCGCTTTTGTTTTCCATTGCAGTTGTTAGCGAGTGGAGCGACAGTGGTGAGAATGTAGCAGTTACAAAGATGAGCTCTCCGATTATCTCTCTATGGAATCGCCTTCCTGTCCATCTGAAGTTTTAGTCTTCTGGAAAAACAAGCAGCAGAGATATCCCAAGCTTGCCAGGCTGGG
>NC_051177.1:238211044-238252749 GCF_013339695.2 Rhipicephalus sanguineus | reverse complement strand
TTGGCGTCCCTTCTTCACGTAGAGACACAGACGCAGTTCAGTCTGGATAACGTCGCCGGCGTGGAATGCAGCATGTCGCATCTCGCGCCGGCTGCAGCCGGGGCGCGTTGACGGACGCTGGGCGCGTCAGTCGCATCGCGCGTTGGCCTATAGAGTGCTGCACGTTTGTTAGCGTAGCGTCACTGTGCCGAGCGTGCGCGCACGTCGATGTTACGCTGGAGTATATCAGCCCCTTAACTCGCTGAAGAAAGGGTTCGCCAGAGACGGAGCGTTGCGGGCGCACGCCAACCGCGCTACCTTACAGTGCCTTGCGCGCACAAAATCCGCAGACAGCGCCGCCGCTAAATTTGGCTGGTTGTTGGCTCCGCCCCTCCGCCGAACTCTCCGAAGGAATATACGGCTCTGGTCATGGGAAGCTATATATACTATCTTATTGTTGCATTCCACATACTTGCTTTTGTGTGTTATGGTGCAGCCTTTACTACTTTGCTCGCTTTCATATTTTCACTTTACTCTGGAGCACACTGTGCGATTGTTGTTTTTTGCCGAAAATACTACTTTTACGTCATATTTGCTTGCAACTTTTTTTAATTGATGGAAAGGCCATTTACTTACGGAATTACAGACACTTTTGAAAAGAAACCAGTCTGCCTGTCCATTTCTTGCGGTGCTGTCAAATTTAAAATTCTTCAGAAGTCACCCGCACGATGCTTGCAAAATGGAGTGAGGGTACCCAGCATCCTTGATCCGGCCAATTTGGGATGCAAAAGCATTGTTCACCAGATGGAAACAAGTAGGGGTGTGCGCATATTCGCAATTTTCGAATATTTTTTCGAAATCGTAGTGTTTGCTCATTCGAATTCGACACTGTAATTTTACTATTCGAACTATTCGGATCCCAAAAACACAAATACAGTCAACGTCCGATTAAAAGTGACCCTCAAATTTTCATTATGCTGACCTCATTACACCCTCGTATTGTGGCAAGCTGCCTTTCAAGCTCCGTTATGGTCGAACTTAGCCAAGACTAGAGACCGGAAGTTCAGGCACGAAAAAACAAGGTTTTAGGCGCCTATAATAGGCCCTAATACTGTCATTTGGCATATTGAAAGGGTTTTTGCAGCGCAAGCCGGTAGTGCTGGTTAATATGCATATAACCAACTAGCCATAGCCGTCTTCTTCAATGTCATTTAGGCATATTTAGGCGTTAAAACTATCGTTTAGGCATATTATAGACAGAATTCATAATTACTTCAGCGGCGTGTTTCAGGACAAATCTTCCTTCTAACAAACAGAGCAGCAAATCCTGTGCTTTGGGAAAGTTAATTTTATTTTTTTCATGAAAAGAATTAGGAGAGAATAACCCATTTGAACAGTTTAGGTAAAAGCTACGGTGCTGGGACACTGTGAGAAAGGCTATGAAAGCAGTGCAACCAGCACCATCACACGGTTTTCGGCTTGAAGTTTGCCTTCTTTCAGTCAGTATTTGCTTGTATATGCGAAGAAAGAACCGCTCGACGTCCCCTGAAGTTAGTGGAGCGTACTTGTAGTCCGCACTTTCGATGCTCTAATTGCATCTGGAATCTTCGAATCGGCACGCTCAGAACATTAGACACTTGTTTTAGCACATAAAATCCGGGATTCTTGTCCAAGGCAGATTTAAGCTTCGAGGTGACCCTGTCAGCGACAGGTCCCTTGGGGACGGTGGCGAACCTTTCCTGCTGTCCAAAATTAGCTCAACACTCTGTGTCAGAGCAGCGCCCGAACTTTCAAGTTTCTGTATGCTTTCTGTCAGGAAGAAGATAGCACAAACAATAGGCACAGTCCAGTCATATTCAAGTGTATCGTGGTGTAGAAACAGTCTGGGCTCTTCTCAGGGCGATGCTCTCGCCGCTGCAAAGCTGTTAATAACAGCCTTAACACCGCGAAGTGTTTGTTGTATAGTAGTCCACTGCCTTCGCCAAGTTCCCCAGCGGTGTAACAACGGGCCTCCGGTGGAACAGAGGCACATCCGGCACTGCTCTTTAAAGGCACGAACGCGCAAATGCGCCTTAAGGAACACTGCCTTGCCTGCGGCTATTAGTTCGTTAACAGAACTGAACGACTTTCTCAGCTCTTCACAGACCCGATGAAGCCCATGGCAAGAGAAGTGACATGCAATAATTCTGGATAAAAGACCTTGAGAAGTGCAGCAGCAGTACTCTGTCGTCGTGGGATCCGGAGGGGTACAGTACCCTCAAGAACGAGTTCACAAAGTAGGCGATGCTATCGCCGCTCGTTTTTTCCAGTTGTTTCGAGCATACCAAGAAAGGTGTTGTTTTCTCTTTTGCATCCAGCTTTCCAACTACAAAATGTCCAAGTAATCGTCCGGTCGCATCTTTGTCTCGTCCACTGAATCCATCCATATGTATGATTCACGAAGTTCTCGTCTGATTTTTGCTAACGTGTCCTCGTACATTGGCCTCAGGTACTGCTTGCGAAGAGTGGACACTGATGGTATATTCTGGTTGCAGTACTTTTGCAAAAAAATCTTGAATGTCTTGTTTTCGATCTTGTGCCCAAGGGATGTTAGCAGCGACCAATCTCTTGCTTCGCATAAGTCTGCGCTGAATTCACTTCTCTTTCCTTCAGCAAAAGCTTCAGACAAGAACGACTGCCTCGACGTTGATGGTTGGTTGCGCAGAGCGTTGTCGTGATGCAACGTTGTCTTTTTCTCGTGCTGCTCAGAGATGACACTTTTTTTCACATGGTACCTGCGAGAATAAAAGAGCGAATTGCACTAGGAAGGTGCGTTGGATACGTGGAACTTCTTTAGTGCACTTGCGCTTGTACTTTTCCTTGCGGCTGTCAAAACTCTGTGGAAATGGCGAAGTTAGATAACACGAGCCCGAGCGTGCATTTTAAAAATCGAAATGCTTATACCTGTATCCGACCGAGAATGCTCCGCACATTTCCTGTTGCATGCGAGTTGACAGATGCGGATATAAAAATAACAAAACAATGAATCTGAGTGCCCGTGAAGTCACCAAAAAAGGCATCTTATTTGCGCAGGCTCAGGGGTTATTCGAATTGGCAGTTGCGTAAGCAATGTTGGGAGATTTATGCCAATGCGTGTTCAGAGTGGACGTCAAACGCAACATATTGATCGTTGCAATGTCTTCTCACCTGCTTTTCACGTGGATGGCAAACTACCGTTTCTCCATCGACGGAGTAGCACTGCGATCCACTGGTCCATTGCCTGACAAGGACACTTTTCGGCGTGTTTTTCTTCGGCATTGCTCGGCAGACTACCGACAGCTGCAGTTATGAACACAAATGCCAACGAAACTGACGCGTAGGCTGTAGGCTGCAGCGCAAGCGTAGCTTAGCTTTGGCTTGCTGGAGTAGACTCTAGCCTCCCTCACGCAACCGCCGAGGTGCACTACTCTCGAACCAAGCGACGGAGATCTTCAAGGGGGAGAGGGAGGGAACACTAGCGCTAGCCTTGCCTCGCTTCCCCTCGCTAGAGTACACTCTAGCCTCGCTCACGCAACCGCCGTGCTTCTCGAACCAAGTGACGGAGATCTTTTAAGGGGGCCCACTAGCGCTAGGCTAGCCTCACTTTACCTCGCTGGGATACACTCTAGCCCCGCTCACGTAAAGGCGCGTTGATAGACCGACGTTATCGGCGCGTTGGCGAGCGTCACATGCGTCGGAACACATCGGCCGAGTCCAGTTATACGTTGGCTGTGGCAGTGCGTCGAACTAGGTCTGTTTTCGCCGACGTGACGAAGCGCATGCGCGCGTCTACCCTAAGCCGCACTGTAATCGCGCCTTAAAGGACCCCTGACAGCAAAATTTTTGTTGATGACTTTTTACTGTAATTTGTAGCTTTTTGTCTGGCAATCCCTAAGTTAAATCGTAAATGCTCTAGCGTATCGCATAACTCATTCTAGTGTAGTTAATTGCGACCATTTTAGCGTCCCTTCAAAACGCCCGCCTAAAAACCACAAGAAACTGGCGCCCCATGCGGGGGGAGTGTCAAAGACCACGTGCACACAAGCTGTGGTGACTTTGAAAGCGCGGTTTTCAAATCGGGGCCCCACGCGCGGTAGAGATTGAAAGTATGTGGGTGCCTCGGTATGGGTTAAACCTGTTAAGCACGAAAACTACCTCGAGAGCAGGCCGACAACAAAGCAAGAGGGGTGCGGAACAATAGGCCTCGTCGTCGTATTGTGCACGTGCGCCCCGCAAACCTTCTGTGACGTCCACAATACTTGCTTAATCGTGGAACGTCATGCGGGGCCTCTATCTACGTCGTACCAGGATGTCGCAAGGTGCAGCCAACTCAAGTGAGCACTCCACGCGCACTTTAAAACCAAATTAAGATATCTTAAAGGCAACGTTCGTCACTAATAATCGGTCAGATGTGCCCCCGTATACACGAAAGTCAAACAACACAAACATCTCGAGGTTTCAATTTTGGTGTCAGGGGTCCTTTAACAGGACCTAAAAACGTAAACAAAAAAAAAACATAACTAGCGCGCTATGCGACTGTTGAAGTTAATATCGCCACACTAAATGCTTCTTGTTTTCCTCCGTATGAACAGCTCATTTAAGCAAAACGTGTACTCGACGAATGCGAAAAGGCATTTTAGGCGCTGAAAAGCTGATATAGGCACAAAGCTCGAAATAGGCATTTATAGGCACAATAAATGTTTGATTAAAACGTTTCCCTTCCCTTAGTTCGTGCTTATATGTTAAATAGGCTCGAAACGGGCTCCAGGAAAAAATAGGCATTTTGCCTGAAGTTCCGGTCTCTAGCCAAGACAGTCAACGTCCGATTAGAAGTGGTCCCTGGATTTTTGCAATATGCTTCACCTCATCACACCCCGGTATTGCGGCAAAGCTGCCTTTCAAGCTCCATTACGGTCGAACTTAGCCAAGAGACGGTCAACGTCCAATTGGAAGTGGTTCCTAGATTTTCAATATTCTCCACCTCATCACACCCCGGTATTGCGGCAAAGCTGCCTTCCAAGCTCCGCTACGGCCGCAAATGTATTAACTCAAGAAAATGCTGGTTCCAACATATAGATGAAAGATGTGGCAGAGGTGGGGGCTCAATTAATGCTGTTTTGGACCTGAAATTTGGGCAGGAAGTCCGAAAAATCGGACGCCGAAGCTTTTTAGCATCCAAAATTTCATATTCTTATATATCGATGTCTACGAGGCAGATTTGGAACTCCGCATTTGAAGGGAGCACACCTTGTCTGCCACATCAGTTGAGCTTCCACAGAAGTTGAAAGAGAAGGAGAGGCTGAGGAAATGGCATCTTTGCCTATCACGTGTAAAGTGTTGTCGGCAACACTTTGGTTGCACCAAATCATGTACATAAATACGATTCGGCCTCTACATTGCTTCATTCTTGATAAGACAACTATAAAACACCACCCCGCCAGTCCTTCATCAACCGAGCAAAAAGAAACACTTTCATGTTGCTATCTCACAAGAACATGCTTAGGGATTCTCTGCAACTTTTACTGTAATTTCACTTCGAATTATTCGAAAAATGTTTGAGAAATATTCGAAAATTATTCGATTCGATTCGCCCTCAATCTTTATTATTCGAATTCGCTTCGCACCCAAAATTTTGCTATTCACACAGCTCTAGAAACAAGATTTTCATAATGCCGATTGCAAGCAGGAACCCACAATGGCATTCTTCACAATCTTAGAATGCCCAGAAGCAAAGCTTAAAGGGACCCTGAAACATTTTTTTGAAGTTTTGTCAGTGTTTAGGCAAGAGCATCCCCAAATCATTCGCACAATAAATTAAGCGACACACCGTTTACCAAGGCCGCTACGGACAATTATGTCTACCATATTTACTCGAATCTAAGCCGATGTGTTTTTTTTTTTTTTCGAAAAAACGATGCTGCGAAAGGGGGGGGGGGGGTCGGCTTAGAATTCGAGTACCATGATTTGACTGCAGCCGCCACCTACCTAAAGGCCCGGCCACTCTAGCGGCATGGCGGCTGACCATGCGCCGATCTCAGGCTACCGTATGCAGACAGCTCTGCATGCACGTCAGAGGCTCATTTTCGCAACATCCTACGGTAGGCTGACTAGGTCACTCAGGCTCAGTGGCAGAGTGGTTGTCCCCCCATGGCTACTCAGGCCGACCGTGTCGTCTGCTTCGTACTGTCCATTGTTCCGAAATCTCTCAGTCCCACGTTCATGCAGCAAGGGTCGTCGAGCTGGCGAGATTTCATGCCGGCAAAGGCAGGTAAAGGTGGATCAGGTCACGTGATTCCGGCGCCGGCGAATGCCACGCACTTTGACACCCTTTCTCCTCCTGTCACGTGACCCAGAAGTTGCAGAGGCGCGAGCACCGAGTTGGTCAGTTTTCTGGAAGCAATCGTGCAGTGTAGTTGTGCCTTAAACACATGCTCGCGAAACGCCTGCACCAACGGTGCTTCAGAAGCAATGGCCTGCATTCGAGGTAGCTTTTTTTTTTTCTTTTTTTTCTGGCCTTGCGAATTTCAGGGCTCGGCCTGCAATCGAGGGCGGCCTAGATTCGAGTAAATACGGTATACCCTCCTCCTCACCACTGCCTTGCACCCTCAGCTCATAGACACGCTGGCATCGCCGGCGATCGCAGCGCTCTCACGAGCGCACTCAACGGTTTGAGCTTCGCCCAGTCATGGCCTCCGATATTGCATGCCGACAGGTTGTGCGCAATCTCAGAGGCCCAGTGTGCCTGGCAGCACGCCGTCTGGCAACAAGGACGAAGCTCGCGGAGTGGTAGATATCTGCTCCGACAGTCGCCGCCACACTACCAGTCGATCTTACCGTATTTACTTGAATCTAGGCCACCCTCGATTGTAGGCCGACCCCCGAATTCGCAAGGCCAGAAAAAAAAAAACCTTCATCACGGTACTCGAATCTAAGCCGACCCCCCCACTTTCGCACATCGTTTTTTCGAAAAAAACATCGGCTTAGATTCGAGTAAATACTGTATTTTGTTCTCCTGTACAGCGACAACCTGCACAAGCATGCGGACAAACAAAAGGAATTCGAGAACGATCACCGATAAGCGTAAACTCGGGCAATGTGGTTGTGTCTTCAGGGGTGAAGTTACAGCCACAGACACGTGGATAGTGGTGTTGAACGGATAGTGAGAGCGCGGCGGTCATTGCAGCGACGAGCTGAAGGGATTCCGCTCGCCAGATGCCTCACAAACATTGCACGATGTCGCAACTACAAGTCACCAATTGCTAGATATGTGGTACACAACACGGCTAGGGCAATTCATTTTGTCCAAGAAAATAAACCTCGAGATTAACACTGTCGCTCAGCTCACGTCAACATGGAGCACATTGTAACACAGGCAAACGACGCTCGCTGCCCACAGGAGGCTCAGTGACATGGACTGGACATATCCAATCAGATCAGCCGCCTGCGTGACGTCGCGCACTGGAAGTGGGCGGTTTGAAAACGCATTAGGCTGAGCCGCTGTGATCATGGGCGATTCGCAGCTTTAATAGCCTTGTAATAAATTACACAGCTTACGCACAGAGCTTAAATTGGTCTGTAAATGATCCTTAAGACTTGCTCCACCGGACCAATGTGTTCGTACAAAATCGTCAAAACTGTTTCAGGGTCTCTTTAATCCCTTCACGAGGCGAATAAACCCAACAAATGTGACCCGGTTGGAAGTTCAAGTTCACATCGAGGTACTGCAGCTTATTGTCAACTGGAACTTCTGAAGTGAACTTCAGCCCCTTGCCCACAGAATTAAACGTAGTATCTAAAACTCTCTTCCTGAGGGCCCCTTCTTCACCCCTTCTTCAACACTTGAACCCAAAGTTAAATAATCATCAGCATATCGGAATACCTTTGTGACCACACCGTCTATTTCTCCGGCTTCCTGTCTACACTGCTGCAGAAAGATGGTACTTAAGACAGGAGCTACCTTAGACCCCTTAACTGGAGAAAAATTTAGACTGCTGTGGTCACAAGGTAAACGTAGAAAAAATCGAAACATACCTTTTTCAACACAAAGGCCTTATAGAAGAACACTGCAAATATAAGCACTGGTGCCCATCACGCCACCGCGTGAAGCTGTTTTTCAACTCCGTGAAACTGGTTGGCTGCACATTTTTTGCAGAAAACGTTTCTTTTCTGCAACTTTCCTTTCTTCATAGCATAGATTGCAATGCTGGTATTTTTCAAATTTTCGTAATTCGTGCTGGGCACCCTGAGGTACCTTCCCGTCTATGCGTCGAAATGAACAGTGCACCCCGTTTCAGAATCTGCCAAAACCCGTAATTTGGTGTCCCCATTCGACCACCTTGTCCCTCATGTACTGCCCAATACCAGACTGACCTTTAGATTTCACCATTTCCTCATCCACAGAAGGGTTCCGAGGCGGTTGAAAAAATAGCGCGGATTAATCGTTCATGCGTTGCAGTAGAGAAGACACGTGGTGAAACTTCCCGTGGGATGCGACGGTCATCTTCTCCGGGTCAGAGACACTCAAGAAGGCAAGCAATGCCTTGAACCTTTTCCTTGGCATCACTGACGTTGGAAGAAGGCCTCGAAATGTCTGTCGTCGACTCAAATAGCAGTGCAGGTGCAAGACTTCGGCGATTCCCGTGTGCACCAGAAGTCCGACAAACATGCACTACACCTCCTCACTGACCTCCCTCCGGGATCCGTCCCTCTCATTGTGCTTGGCCTTTTGAAAATGCATGCATGCATACTTATTTGTGTGGTTGGATATCTCTGTGACGACTTCTGCGGTGAAAAACAACACAGAGATGCCACCACGCGGCACTCCGGAGCACTAGGTCAAGCTACACTCCGCGCCGTCTTCGCGGAGAGAACTCCACTCCTTCTGAAGCCGGCGTTAAATGCTCCTGCCCAAATGAAGTTTACACCTTCCAGATAAGAGCTGTGACATGTAGTACGCACCGGATGCATTTACATCAATGTGCGGCAACGATAAAACGGCCCGAGGAGAGACCAAAACTTAGCGGTGGATAGCTGCTGGTGTTCCGGGGCGGTTGGCGCACTATCGCCGTCCGTACTGAAGTTTGACGAATCGAAGTCGTCTTCCGTGTCAGTGCTGCTACCACCATCCAGAGATTGATGCTCAGATTAATCGGAATCTGTCGAAATACGTCGTTTTCGTGGAGCTCCCACAAACAACGTCGACGCCATAATCGAGACCAGCGAGCGCTGACTTCCCTGACTGCGAAGGAGCTTTAAAAACCCCCCCGCAGCGGAAAGAAGGAACTGAAAAGCGAAACTGATATCTTTCACCCTTTAAATGGTGTTAGCTATCCAGAAGCGCTTAGATAGCACTAAAATTTCTCAGCAGCGTTGAGCTCGTCGTTATTGTGCACTACCGCCGAGAACTGCATCCAAAATCGGTGCCATTGCTGTCGATTGCCATAGAATTTCTTGAGTTCTAACTGCGGCAGTCTCGACCTGACACTGACGGAAGCTTCACTGGTCGGCGGTTGCGAGGCTTGGTACGCACGGTTGTTCTGAAGCTCGAACCGAAGCTTTGACGTCAATGTCGCAATCTTGACTCCGTGTTTGCTCGCGCCTATCGTGTCTGTTTCTATCATATCACCAGGCGTCTCGTTTAATAGGCTCTCATCAGTTGTCGTTATCTGCACATAGATCGCATTGATTCGGTCAAGTAAACGTTGAGCCGTGACGCTGAAAGCTCTTGTTCTCGCAGAAGGCTTTCCGCTTCTTGTACGATACCATCCAGTTGCAAGCATGTGCACTGGCATCGTCGGAATAGCCGTTCCATGGGTCACTCGGCAGCCGGGAACTCCTCGCTCAGGGGTCACAGCGCGGCACCTTGAAGAGATGAGGTTGGCCTCGTTCAGAAGATCCTGTGGTGTTTAGGCACCATGTGGTGGACCTCAAGTTGCACAGCTACGGGCTGTCTTGCTGAACAAGAGACGGCACATCTAAACCGACCGCTCATTTTCAATGGAACATCATAAATTGAAAAAACGCCTCCGTGCCCTCGAGCGAGCGGCAGCTCGTGAGGAACAATGACGATGATGATGAAAGACGTCTGCTATGCGGATGAAGATGAAGTTCTAACACTTGGTATTCTCTTGCTGGCTGCGGTACAGTCAGTTCTAACGTGGTTTCCTTCATTGTCGAGCGTGCAAGGCTTCAGTATCCCACTTCTGACACCACACATCGACCAGGTCGCGGTCTATGAAACTAACAACACACATGTAACTTAGTAAAACTTGTCGTTGGGCTAGTTGGTACATGCTTACTGAAATACAGAAAAACAGCACGTGGCTTTAGTGTTACGTAACAGAGCGACTATGTTTCCTGCAGGCCTGGCGCCGTCAGTTTCTATATCGCCCTCGACAATGAATAACTCGAATTGCGTGCAACTTTCGTGATTTCTAAAACAGTGCATGGGTATGTCATAAATTGGCACGTACTACAACTTTCTAAAGTAAAGGACTGCCCTGGAGTGAAAATTAAAAAGTTACTTAACGAGATTTTGTTAATTAGTCGCATCAGCGTCATTTATTTGCGGCAAAGTTTTTCCGCCTCGACATAGAGTTCATGTGCAAAAACGACAGGAGCCTGACTGTCATATAAGTTTTATAACGAATCTATATTGTCCAAAAAAAGAAGAAACCCTGTATAGACAAGTTTATGTGTGATTACACTGTATTCGTATTTTTATGCAGGTGATCAGGACAGCCTTCGAGAAATCTAGCCGCCTTGAAAAGTGCATCCAGGTGGCTCGTGCTTGCTGAGACACCGCCAGTATTTGAATCCATTGATCTTGCAATAAAGTGACCTGAGCATTACAAACTAACAGCACCAGAGTTGCACTGATGCAAATCGAGTAAGCGCAGTGCTTAGCCATCGTCTTCTTGTGTCCCGTCTTTTTGCGCTCAAATCTATTGTAGCAGAAGGAGCTTGATGTGTGCGAGTTCGTGTAGCATACTGCATGAAAAAAAGTCACAGTTTCGCCGCAAGGGCGAAGCAATGAATGCGATAGCAAGAAACTGTAATGCTATACGAAGTGAGGCTCGCCAATGGATACTCTCCGTTTGAACAGCGCTCCTGTTGCAAAGGCGGCCGAAGCAGCGAAGGGAACTAGCGTGCTTCAAGTGTCGAGCTGTGACACTTGATAGTTCGCGCTCATCTTCTGTTTGTTCGTTTAGCGGCGTCCCTTGAGCTCGAGTGACTTTCATACGCTCCGTAATCCAGCGCGGACATCACGGTGAAAGCTCGAAACATCCCTCCTCCCCTCACCACGAGATAACCACGCGAGCAGACAGCGGAAGGACAAGGTTCTCCCTACGCAAATATTAGAAGCGAGAAAGCGAACCGGCCGACGACTTTTAAGTGCGCTCGTTGCGCTCCTCGCGCCATCTCACTGGTAATGAAGAAAAGTTTATCCGCCTCGTGCGCTGCTGCTTTGAGCTGTACAGGTGGCGCCAGCAACGGCGAACGGGGGTGAAAACTAAATGCGTGCGGCTCATAGAAGCCTTCGACAAAGCACCCGTTACTCGCTGTTTTTCTATTAATTTTTCATTCTGGTTCGATATTTGCCAACGCTGTTCCACCAGACAACTATGCCGTTTGTTACGTCGATTGTTTTATATTATTTGTTTTAAAATGACAGGCCCGTTTGTTTTATGCATGTGCGCAATGCACTGCATGCGTTTGTTACGTGCATGCGTCTAAGTTGTTTGCTTGATCTGTTAACACAGATGAAATAAAAACTGTTGCTATACCAAACAGCATTCTTGTTTTATTGAACACTTTAAACAGTACAACAATGCATATCACGGTTGTATGCCTGTGTAAGAAACGCACAAAAGACGCGTTTTTATCTTCGCCGAACACTTGTAGCACTCAACTATGCAGCTATATAATTATGCCAAGAAAACCGAAATCTAACTTGCTGAACGTTTTAACAGGCGTCAGACAGCTGCATAATAATGCGTGAAAGTACTAGAGCAATGACCAACAAACATTCACACAGCCTTTTCTTTTTTATTTCACAGACCGCATTAAAAAATTATGAGAAAGTTCTGACTGCATTACAATCACATATTTCTGAAAATCTAATCACACCATTGAAGCCACAATGCTCTATCACATGTGCTTTAAACTGAGCATGGCATAACTCGGATTTTGATAGCGACCGGCGCGTGTAGTATGCATCTCGTATGCTAGATTCTTCTTTCGTACGTGAAACTCAACATAAAACATGATTCTAGAAGTAATATTCGTAGACTAGCGAGCATAAGGAAGGGGCAACTACTTACAGCCTCACTCACCTTTGGAAAAATGATAATCCAATTGCAGTTCAATATTAACCGACGCAACAACGATAACACACTTGTTGCACACAGTTGTATCAAGTTGCCGCGCGAAGCCATGCGTGGTATTTTAACTGTAGCACAGTCGTGCACGTACAGTACGCTAGAATATTCTGGCACACTGTCGTAAAGGTTGCAGTCACTTTAGCGGTTCCCACGTTGTAGCACCAGTTCACCTCCTTGCGTCATCAAACTTGCGACGCTGAGAACTACACACATAGCTGACTGTCAAGGAAAAACGCAGTCTTGCAGGAGGCCACCTTGTCCAGCAACCAACGGACAATGGTGCTCAAGTGAGGCGTCTGAAACATTGCCGTTGATGAGATGGCAGCTGAACGAAATTAAGGCTCATCGTCCGACGTCTGGCCACCGCCTTAGCACAATATTAACGTTGCAACGTCCAAGGAAGACGCGACGAGCCCAGCCGGTCTTGTCGGGTGCGCCGCCGACTGCGGCGCTACGGCCACTACGGCTTTACTGTCGACTGCACAGCGTGAGCTGTCATGGCAACCGAAAGAAATAAGAATTGTGGAGGGAGGGGGTTAACTTGGAGCATGGCAAATCGGTGGAAGCAAGAGCAGATGTTGCATCGTCGGTGTGGCGTGTCATCGAGAGATGGCGCTATAGTTTGTTTTTGCTCAACGGAATCGCAAACTTGATTCAATGCATGGGATCCTATGGGGGGTTGGAAGAGGGTGCAACCGCCTTTCTCCTCACTAGTCACCAGGGGAGCCGAGCGGTGGCGCCACCATACCAGCGCACGAGGCGGATAAGCGCGTGTCGTCGCGGAGTACTGCCAGCGGTAAAGGGTGTGTATTTAACGCTCGCCGTTAGCTACCTGAAGGATGTGCATTTTATAGCGTAGTGGTTAGCGCCACGCGCTGCGGAGCGAGAGGTCGCTGGTTCGATTCCGCGCTTCGGAAGCATTTTTCTGAATTATTTTTCTTTGGGACTTTTATATATTGCCACGCCCGCTTCTTGTTTTATTTTGATGTATTCGGGTTTGACCAGCAAGGACTGTTAGCAACGCTCGACGCTCACCGTGCCGCAATGTTCAAGAAGCTTCGCGATTGTAGTAGATCATTTTGTTAAGATTGCGCGCAGGACGTCGCGAATAGTCTACATTATTCCGGAGCTTGCGCGACCACCACTGATAAGACTGGAAAGTTCGATACGTGATGTATAAAAGACTGCGCGTCCCAGCCATGAGCAGACGGCCGACGCCCAGTTCGCCGCTATTAGTGTACAGCGTGTATTGCTGTAGTTTGAGTTTTCATTTCCCGGCCACGAGTTCGGCCAAATAAAGAGTTTCATCTTGAGCTTGGTTCTGTGGGATGCTAGCGCAGGCGAGGATTGATTCACCCGAAAGCCGTGAATCCCAAACGATAACTGACTTTTATTTTCTCTTCTCTCGGAGAGAGAGTACAGTACACTCCTGAGAGAGGGATGCCGGAGCGCCGATGGGGCCAGAGGAGAAGGATGCCTGCGAGCGGGCAGGCTCCGGTTACCGCGGCACCCGACGGGGCGCGGCCACGTAATCTAAACACACATCCAGAGCGGCAGCGCGTGGCGCGCTGCTAGCGTGCACCACAGTTCTATAGGCCTAGTGCGCTGCAGCTTTGGACCGAACAGGCAGCGCCACCGGACGGCCGCGGCGGAAAACTTGGGATTGTCGTTTGTTGCTCCCGTGCCCGCAGTCACGGTAGAAACGCATGGCTCCTCGCCTAAAGGACGTAAAAACGTCGCAGTAGTCCGGTACTTTTAAGTGCGAATGCACTTTATAAGCGACCCTGAATCCGCCGTCCCATAGCAACGGCGCGAGGAAAGGAGAGGAGCGTCTGTAGCAACGGCGCAGCGACGTCACACCCCACGTGACTGCGCGCGCTCCGCCTCATCACCGCGGTTTGCGCGGGCGCGCGCCGGCTCCGCACCGCTCTTCTAGGTGGCATTGGGTGCAGTGCTTCGCCGCTCCTTCTCTCGCCGTTCGCTCTCTCTCCTCCCTGCGCCCCACTCTCCCGTCCGCTGGCTGGGCGCCTCTCGAAATGTGTGCTCGAGACACCACTGTGAAACGCCAACGGCGACCACAAGGCTGAGATTATGGCCGTCAGGTACAATGACAACACAAACAGGTGCCGATGAATGTGTAAATAAAGGGTTACGGTACAAATCCTCGTCTCGTCATTAATTTACGCCATTAAAATTACTGCGCCGTGTACTCTCGGCGCAAGAAATGCATTCGCATTTCCTCACGATTCCCTTCGGGGAGGTGGGGGCATTTTTTTCGTACTTCTGCGTGCATGGCTGGCACAACAGCTGTAGGAACACCGTTCGGAAGCAACTAGCTTTAAAATTCTGCGGGTTACCTCATAAGTCGGACGAAAATGAAAGACAACTCTACCGCATCTGTGCGGGGCTGCGTAAGCAACGCCTCGAATTCCGTTCATGAGTCCCCACTCTCGTGCGTTTTTTTTTCTTTCGCCTTTTATTATTTATTTTAAATGTATACACAAGCTTACAAGGTCACAAAGAAATAGGAAGATAGCAGGCTAACAACGGCCACCTAGAGGGGCAATGTGCCTGTCTGCGTCTTCTGCTCTCACGCATGATTTCTTGCCAGCCAGAGCGGCGAGCAGGGGTAGCCAGTGCGGAATATCAGACAAATTTGCCGCGTCCTCTTCGTTGGGAACGAAAACAGTTCGGTATGGCTCAGCACACGTACAGCACTGAAAAATCAAAAGCTCACCTCCACTCGTACGTCGTAGTCCACGGTTTTCGATTGCACTCTGCATTTCCCGATAATGTCGGAAGATTCCATCGCGCACATCAATTCTTCTTTCAGACCGCACACTGAACACTCGCGTGTAACTTCGTACCAAGCGACCAAGAACTCCTCTTGAAACGCACGTTATTGCAATTTCAGTCCTACGGAAACCGCAGAACAACACACGATCGCTGCTCCTTGTCCTCACGTTCACGCGCGGGCTGGCGGCGATGCGTTTTCCTAGCAGACGACAGCCAGTGACGAGCTGATGGGCGCTTGCACTGCCTTGCAGTCTCACTGTCTGTAAAGTGTGTGTGCGCGTTGTGACTCGTGAGCGTGTTGGTGTGTGAGTGTGGGGGGGGGGGGTAGTCTACTGTTCCCCGCGTGGTGCCCAAGAGACGGAAAAGAACTTGTTTCGGGTGCAAGCTGCTGGATTTGTCGGCTTTTTCTTTTCATTTTTTTGTTGGTAGGGCTCGCAGTTCGGTTTTCAGTGAAAAGAATGACTGAGAGGGGTCTCTCTTACTCGAATGGCTTGAGGCGAATAGGGGACGAAGTTTTGTGGAATGCTTTTTTTTAACAAGAGTCGCTGCCTGCTGGTTTTTCGGCTAGCTTTAACCGGCTGTAGTTTGAGAGGTTTTTCAGACAGAAAGAAAAACATAAATACACATAAGTTAGCACAGCGTATTTGCACACGCAGACAGAAAAAAAAAAGAACTACGGTGGCCGTTCTCGGAAAACAGCGGCCGCCGCAACCATAGCCGCCGCCTTGAAACATGCAGGCGGGCCCGTAGGCGACAATCACAACCACCTGGATCGGGGCGCGCGGCACCGCCGCGCGCCCCGATCCAGGTGGCCGTGCGACAATCCTAACAGTGCGCCGCTAGCCCGATAGAGGGCGAGAGCAGTAGCGCCACCATACCAGCTCACGAGGTCTATACATATACGGTGCATGCATGACGGCGGGGCCAACGTTTATAGATACTTTTTCAGTTCCGTATCTCCTCGCGGCGCGCGTTGGGAGGAGGCGGCCTGTCGCCGCATCCGCCACCACAGCGCTGCAGTCGCGCTTTGCGCTAGCAGAGCGAGGGTCGTCTGCTAACGCGAAGGGTTTTACATGAGCCTTTGCATACGGCCGAATAAGAATTGCGCGAACACTGTACTTGGTCTTTACTCCAGTTACTTAACGTTAATTGGACATTTACTTTAATTTGTGCCCGTTATATTGCTCACGAACTTGAAAAGACCTGTTCAGACACGCTTCGCTCGCTTCGCCCTGCGCCTTTCCATGTCCGTTTCATTAAGACCACACTATTTTGGCAATTGAGCATGCTCAAAAAATACGAATTTCAAACGTACAAAACTCAGGGTTACACAACATCTCCCAAACGCGGAGAAATTTACGGGTGCAACATTTTGTAGTATGAATAAAACATTGCTGTATCAATATATACTCGAATTATTCGCCGAGAATTTTTCGCGGTTGGCAAGCGCGTCACGGATTTCGCGAAAACTGATGGACATTTCAGTAATCCTAGTGCGCTCATTAACTTGAAAAAAATTTGGTCTAGCCGAGAGCACAGCATATTTCGCGCATAATAATTTTGCAATTTCGCGTTATGTGACGTTTTCGAAAGCCTTGCATTGTACGAAATGATAATGCACATTTGTATTGTTTCAAAACGCCAAGCAACATGCATTTTGGTCAATTAATTCGAACATGGTGGCATCGCAAAAAATATTACATTGTGAAAGCAAACCGAGATCCTTGGTATGCAAAATGAACGGGGAAACTTTTTTACATGCGTACATACTGCACAGCATTCTTGGCAGGCAGTAGCATAACCAGTCATTCGGGGAGGGGGGGGGGGGTGCTAGGGGCCCGGGCCCCCCTCCCCGAAATTTTTGTGAGGTATGTGTTTTTACGAAAAATAAATAATGAAAATATGTGTTTTTATCAAATAGTCAAGGTTTCCAGCAAGTTCCCCTCCCCCGAAAAGAACTCCTGGCTATGGCCCTGGGGGGGGGGGGGGGGGGGGGTAATCACATTGTTTGTGTGTTCGTGCGTGTGTTTGTAAGAGTGCGTGGATATATACACATGCAAAATCGAAAAATATTGGAGGAGGAAGTTTGACCCCCACCCTCTTCCTGGCTAAGCTTCTGTTGGCAGGTTTGCTGCTAACTCATTTTTAAAACTTGCTTTCTTGCGCTCTTTTTGAGCCCAAATGGTACTGCTGTTATCCAAGCATTTGGCTTGTGCAAAGAAGTGCATGGGGGTAAATAAAAGGAAAGCCAAGAATGTTTGTGCCTCTCGTGTTAAGAGCATTCAGCACACCTCAGAACGGGTCACCAAAAAGTGTGCCCTTGCTAGTATGCTTGATAACACGCTCTACCTCACGTGCTTACATGCAAGCAGTTTCTCTGAAAGGCTACCACTAACGCATTCGCGCAGTGACCAGCATAGTCTCATGCGGCAGGGAATCCCGCCTACCAAGGGCATCTTATTTGCAGACCTCACAGCGCGTTGTTTTCTTCAGTTTGAAAGCCACGTAGTCTGCCAGGTAACAAAAGGCTTCTGGTGATGGTGCACAGTAACCATGGTCGTCAGAAGCACCTGAGAGGTCACAGAATGGCATGGACATAAGCTGGTGGCGCACTTTGTCTTTCATCGCATTTTTCTGAACAAGGACCTCTTGACTTTTTTTTTTTTTTTTTTTTGCACAGAGGCTTTCAAATGCACTAGGCAAGGTACAAGTGGCTAAACTTGGTCACTATGGTATATGGTCTTGCATGTTTTGTTCAGCGGTTTATCGGCGCGAGAAATAGCTCGCACCCAGCTTTTAAGAGGCTGCGGATCGGGCGGCGGCGCAAAGAAGTGCCGCTTTTCTGGGTTATGCTTTTGTACTCGCTGGTACAGCCGGGCACGAAACAAGTTGACATCGCAAAGCTTGAAAACTGCTTGACTTCCTGTGGCAAGGAATGCTCGATTGTCTGAATTCACCGAAGTCGTCGAGAGTAACCTCGCGCATGCACAGCCAACACACCCAGGAAAAACGTTCCATGACAGCCCCGCACGCGGCCAAGCAACTACGGGAAAGAACACGTGCGCCCGCGCGCACGACGGCGCTATTCACGACTGTGGCGCCCTCTCACTGCCTGGGTAAAAGCGGCGGCCGCCTTCGGCGGAGGAGTTACGGAACTGAAAAAGTATCTATAAACGTTGGGCGGGGCGGCGACGGCAAAAACCAGCCGAGACTCAATAAACAGGCATGCATTGCAGGAACTGCGGATACGCTCTGCGGATTTCACAGGCACCGCACAGTTTTGTTCCGTCACTCGAACAACCTTACAAGGGAAATTTTTGAGGCGTTCCATATGAGAAAGGAGGGTCAGATGTGTGAGCCAGACGTCGCTTGCCATAATAAATAAGGAGGTGTCTTTCTGGACAACAAGGCCTAGTGCCTTGCATCGACGGATAATTTTTTTAACACCTCGTCATGGTGTCACGCCGATTTTTAAGCAATGTGTGACGAGTGTCGTTGAGTGTTTTCTGCGTATAGTGACGCATGCGTAGTACTCTGTTATTTTCTTCCGTTTTCCTTAATTAAACTTTAGTTGAATGTGAGCGCTTGTGTCGTGTTCTTCTCTCTGTCTCCGTCGTCAGTGCACGCTCTCCAGTAACGAAGAATAAGGCGGTTCGCTCCTGCCGTCGCATTGACGTGGACTATCATTCGTTATTCGTCGGAGTTCTCGCGGTTCGGGGTGGGAGTCGTCGCGCTGCGCGTGCTGTGTGTGCTTAGTTCCTTCACGCATACAACTGTTGGTGCCATGAGAATGGCATACGTTGATTAGATTTCTGTTGATGACACCGTTCTCAGTTCCGCGGTTCTATCCGCCGGCTAGATCGTGGCTGAGTCCGCCAGTACGGCCACCAGTGACGAAGTTAGTGTAGCAGGTGTTATTTTCTTCGACGATCACTTTCAGGGTACTTTCACTTTCGCGAGGCTTTGACCGTCTACGACGAACCACGGTGGTCCGACGCTGTAAACCCAGTACTGCATTACCGCTCAGAGACGCCGACGCATCCGGTGACAATCTCGCGAAGGTATCGCCAAAAGTGATCGCCTGCCAGGTGCCGGCCGTGCAGGCACTAGATTTATTTAAAAAATTTGGCAGATCCCACGTACCGTGGGAATCGATGTTACTCGAACCATGCGCAGGAAGGTGACTGTGTCGCAATTTTTCACATTGAGCGAAACGTTACGGAATGACGCTAGAGAAATGTGCAAATAGTATACGCACACACATATTTTGAAGAGTCGTACATGTATCATATAAGCAGTTGTTTACAGTTGCTTAACGACGACAACAGCAACATAGGTGTTACAACGCAGTAAACTGATATGTAGTGCTCATATTCTTCAATACTGGATAGCGCGAATTCGAATACGACAATGAAGGAACACAGATGCGCAGGAGGCGCTATTCGCAAATAACGTTTATTCAGAAAAGTTTCCCTAGATATATACACAACCGAGTGGCACGCGCAGGCGCACTGCACGTAGGTTACAGTCACAGACAGTTGCAGTTGTTAGAGTTGCGTTACATTTGTTATGCCTATATCCGTTATGACGGAGAACGCACGCACGTTTGACGAACCCGTGTGCATATGTGGAAGGTGTTCTTGGCAGCTAGTTCCTGAATAAGGTCATCGACACCATGATCAGTGAGCACCAGCAGCTGAAGGACTTCTTATCGGATCCGTTCGTGAGCGCGGCTACGAACGGTCTAAGTGCAGTGAAGTGTGAGGTATAGTAGAGCTGGTGGAAACCGCGGATGGCGAAGAAATGATCTATGATGCCTTCTGTGCTGGACGTGGCACCGATGTCTTGTGATGACCTGTCCACATTCAAGCCGTCTTTCATGCCGTCTAAGAACCATGGCGTTGTTGTGTTTTGATAAATCAATGCCGAAGTCACCGGTAGTTATGAGGGACATGGTCCTCTCGGCAGAATTATTGTAGGAGCATTGACCCCGGTGTTGCGTAATCCACGTGGTCGACGCTGTGGACCACGTGGACGAATGGATGGTAGCCCAGCGTCTTCCAGGGGTGTTCTGTATTCAGCTCCCTAACTTTCCTTGCGTCAGCCGCTGTGGTGTAGTGGTTACAGTGCTCGGCTGCTGACCCAAAGGTCGTGGGTTCGATCCCGGCCGCGGCGGTCGCATTTCGATGGAGGCGAAATGCTGGAGGCCAGTGTACTGTACGATGTCAGTGCAGGTTAAGGAATGCCAGATGGTTAAAATTTCCGGAGCCCTTTGACGTCTTTCATAATCGATCACTTCGTGGTTTTGGGTCGTAAAACCCTAACAGTTACTATTATCACTTTCCTTCCGTGTCAATGTGTATGTTCGCGCTTATACTGCTTTGATTGAGACTCTGTTATCACCTGTTGCACATACCCGCATAACATGAACTCTGGTATGCGGGTATGTGCCACACGTGACTAAGGGAAGGGTTTCATGAGGGCCAGGGTAAAAATCTAGGTACTTTAGGTGTACCTGCTCCCACTCCTCCCAAGCCTCTCTAGTTGGGATGGGGAAGGGGTATGAGAAAGAGAGAGGAGTTGCAGGACACGAAGCCACGACGTGAAAGGTGTCGGCGAGGACCGGACAAGTCGGGCACGTGCCAGAGATTTCCGGGATGAAGTGCCGGGCGACCGCCGGACTAATTAGTCTGGAGACGGCGTAGTATTCGTTCGTCCGCTTTCGCCAGACCGCGAGCAGGGCCAGGGTAAAGTCGGCGCGAAGTGCGATAGTAATCCAGAATATCACGGCGGCGTGTGAGACTCGAGTTTTCAGGTGGACGGGAGGGCGACCCTAGCTCAGTGGTAGAGCATCGAACGCGATATTCGAAGGTCGCAGGTTCGGTCCCTGCCGGCGGAAGGTTATCTTTTCGTCCACTTTATTTTCTTCTCATTTATATCCTATATACTACTAATAACATACCCTATACTTTACTTGGCATTATCGTCTGTTAGTTAACAAAGAAAACCGAGCCCTTAAAAGTAATCTTTCATATATATATATATATATATATATATATATATATATATATATATATATATATATATATATATGTATGTATGTGTGTGTGTGTGTGTGTGTGTGCAAAAGCTCGAATTGTAGTTTGTTAACAGTTCAAAAACATATGCTTAAAGGGACACTAAAGGCAAATAACAATATATATGTGAAAGCTCAATGTATGACAACGTCTAAAACGGCAATATTATCAACAGCAGTGTCCTATCACGCGATGAGCGCCACGACTGGGATATTTTGGAAGTGATCCCGATGACGTGAGAGAGTTCGACTACAATTAATCACTCGTAATCAAACTAGCTGCAATAAAAGAAACCTTCCGTGCATCAAGAGACGTAATAAAATGCTTCTTGTTCGTTTCTGTTTGATTCATGGAAAAAAGAACCTCTTTGGCGTTGCCATGGGGAACGGCCCACGTGGTTCAAAGGTTCCGTTTTCGCGGACCAGCGCTTCGCCCGGCAGCGCATTTATAAAGGCGAGCGAATAAACCCCCCCACAATGCACCGCGCCACGGCGCTCTCTGGGGCTATGCATTTTGGCCGGTCAAATTGTGTCAGGCGGCTGCCAGTCCCCGTGTTTTCGTATCAGCGGAAACATAGCGACAGCGCCTGTGCCTGGCTCTCCATGCCTGGACGACGCGACCATAGCAAACGCCTTACGAATGAATCGGATACTCGTGAACAGACAGTAAGTGCTTCGAGAGACGCTGTGCGCACACTTCTCGCTGCCGAAAGCCGTCTCGTCCAGGATGCATTGAAGCGGACACACACAGCCTGCAGCGAAGAACAACGCGACGGACATTGCTCTACTCCACTTGGTAAGTTTTTGTTGCTGCTCAGCATGGATCTATTAAAAAGCGCGTTTCTGATACTGTCAGTCTATCTAAGGCTACGAACGTTGCTCGGGCAGCACCGGCACCCTGCTCCGCTCACGCGGTCTCGTCTCAGTGGTAGTTTCGGTATCGCGTACTTACGCGTGTTTTGCGCGCTCGTGAAAGTCGCTCAGAAAGTTCGACAAAATGTCGCATACATGTGGTGTTGCGCCGCCGCGCAGTAAAGGCGGGCAACCTTGGGCACGGCAGCAGTGACGTGAGAAACACCGCTTTCAGGCGGGTGATTTGAAGTGCGTTAACGCGACGCGGACCACTAAAACGTGATTTTATTTCAAAATAAGCACTTCCTTGGCACAAAAGTATATAGCACTACGAGGTTTCTGGACCGTTATTTCAACAATCAACGTAGACTTAATATTTGCCTTTAGTGTCCTTAACAGTGGAATTATAACAAAAGTTCAAAAGTAAACAAAAGCTGGCATACGAATGACCAGGCGACGGTAGTACGTCCCGAGAGCCAAGGAGACTTCGAGCAGTCCCGCAGGGTGCTGGTGAGTCTTGCGTCGGGTGGTATTGCAGAGCAGTTTTTTTGCCAGGAGTCTAGTTTCGCCGCAATGCAGGTGGCATTCTCAGACACACTGTCGATTATGATTGCTACACCGCCAGATGATGCGAGAGCATCCTGGTGGTCTTTCTGAAAAACAACGTACTGACGTAGGATATTTGTGTGTTAAGGATTTAAATGCATCTGCACACGCAGCACCTTTAGGCGCAATTTACTCAGGAGTTCTTGTATGTCGTCTAGATTGTGTAAGAGTCCCCTGATGTTCCATTATATAACATTGTGTCCATGTTAAAATTGAAAGTGTGCGTGTGCTGCGTGTCGCAAATGGTGA
Source organism: Rhipicephalus sanguineus (assembly GCF_013339695.2). NCBI lineage: Eukaryota > Metazoa > Arthropoda > Arachnida > Ixodida > Ixodidae > Rhipicephalus > Rhipicephalus sanguineus. The sequence continues at coordinate 238,229,790 of NC_051177.1, read as the reverse complement.
AGTGACATTTTGCAGAGCCTTTGTCAGGCCCTGTAATAAGGGTGAAGAGGATCAGGAAGCAATCAACTCGACACATATAGCCCTTCAAATAGGTGACAAATCGCATGAGCGGAGAGCGCCAATCTTTGACGTAACAATGATACAGTTCTCTTATCAAACTGCTGAGAGTCACGGCGTGGGTACGGCGCTTCATACACAACGCTAATAAAAGTTGCCCGAGGTATGGATCTCTGAAGACAGAGGAAATATTGGCAGCTGACCGTTACTGGATACACCAAGTTCAAAGTGAAGCCTTTGGTGATGAAATGTTTGCGCTTCTTAAGAAGCAGGTTCTACTTAAAAGTTCAAAGGTGAATGACTTGCGACCGTTTCTAGATGAAGAAAACCTGCTTCGAATTGGTGGGAGGCTACAAAACCTAAATGAAAGCCTTGGTATGGATGGATGGATGCTATGAGCGTCCCCTTTATAACGGGGCGGTGACAAGTGTGCCACCATGCTCGAAAAAAAAAAAAAACCTTTACTCTTTTTTTTTTTAGCGTTGGCCTAGTGTTTTTACTTCAATTAAAACTATTTTACTCCAGAAGAAAAAAAAAACCTTAAGTTTTCAGCTCCGTTCTGTGCCCTTTACGGCAGAATGTCCTTGTTTTTTTTCCCAATACTTATTTTTGTCCTTTCTCTCTAGTTTTCTGCCACCAGTACTCTAACCGTCTCTTACTTATTTCAAGCGCGGGTGTGTTCAGCTTTCCATTGTCTCTAAAACCCAAGGCGTCATGTAGGCTCGTGCCCAAACGTACACCTGGGTGGATGTCTCCACATTCAATCAGAACATGCTCCGCCGTTTCCTGATCTTCCACGTGCATTGTTCTTCTTCTTTACTGAATCTCGCTTTATAACTACCCGTTCTAAGGCAGCCCGATCTCGCTTCAAACAGTAAAGCGCTTCCCATTGAATTGTCGTAAAATGCCTCCCTCCTTATTTCATTTTTGCCCTTTCGGTATAGTTACTCAAAGCCGGTTTTTTCTCCATAGCTGCCATCAAGTAAATCCTCTCCGCCTCTCTGACTTTTCGCTTAACGCTCTTTGTTGACATACTGCTTCCACTACCAGCCGTATATTTACTAGTGAGCCTCCTAGTTCTTTTTCTCCACTGTGTGTCCACGCTCTTCCTATACAAGTAACGGAACAGCTTCTCTGCCCATCTACTCTCCTTCATATTCCTTAGCCTTTCTTCGAACCTTATTTTGCTCTGAGCCTCCCTCGCCTCAAAACCTGCCCATCCCATATCGCCCTTTACGGCCTCATTTGTCGTCTTCCCGTGAGCACCCAAGGCGAGGCGTCCCACAGTCCTTTGATTTATATCCATTCCCGATTGCACATCTGCCCTCATGCACACCACTGAGTTTCCAAAAGTAAGCCCCGGAACCATTACACCTTTCCACAGACCTCGAAGCACCTCGTACCTATTGTATCCCCACAATGCTCTGTGCTTCATTATTGCAGCATTCCTCTTTCCTTTTGCTGCTGAGGCTTTTTCCTGTACCTCCATGTACCTGTCACCCTCATTTATCCATACTCCGAGGTACTTGTATTCGCTCACCCTCGGTATTTCTTGGCCCTGTATTGACACCGCCTGATCACAAGGGTCATTGAATACCATCAATCCACATTTTGTTACACTAAATCCTAGCCCTAGAGCTTCCCCTTCCCTTCCGCATATATCCGCCAGCTGCTGTATATCCTCGACTGTCAGCAAATAAGACAATATCGTCAGCATAAAATAATCCTGGAAGCTTCTGCTCAATCGTCACGCCGCCCTGTTTGTGTGACAGATTAAAACCAAAGGTGATACCTTTTCCATATTCACAATGTACAGCATGAATAACAGCGGGGACAAAGGACATCCCTGTCTCAGCCCCTTGCTAATCTCAACGTTCTCTTTGCTACTCATTCCTTCCCATTCTATGCAAACTGTATTTTATCGGTAAATCTCCCTCAAAAGCTGTATACAGTCGTCGCCTATGCCCATTCCTTTCAACATATCCCACAAAATTTCCTGATTAACGTTGTCGTACGCCCCAGTGATGTCTAGAAAAGCCATGTACAAGGGCCTATTTTCTATTTTAGATATTTCTATACATTGAGTGAGAACAAACAGGTTATCGTCTAACCGCCTGTCGACTCGAAATCCATTCTGGAGTTGTCCCAAAATATCGTTGTGTTCTGCCCACTTTTCTATTTTCATTTTTAGTGCTTGCATCGCCAACCTGTATAGTACCGATGTAATGGTTAGTGGTCTATACGAGCGAATGTTATCCTTTTCTCCCTTGCCTTTATAGATCAAGTTCATTCTACCTTTTCGCCAACTATCCGGTATTTGCCTGTCCTTTAAGCATTTTTCTACAGCTTTCAGCAGTGCTTCTTTAGTGCTATTTCCTAGTTCGTTATTGAGGCTAACGGGAATCCCATCTAAACCCGCGGCAGTGCGCTTTGGAATTTTTCCTTCAGCCTTTTTCCAATTGAAATTCTCCAGCGCTAGCTCTTCCTCGGTTGCTGTCTCCGCCGCACTTTTACTCACCGGGGAAATCCCCTGGACGCTCTTTTTAAACGAATCGGCTGTTACCTTTCGAATGTAACCTAGCGCTTCGTACCCTTCCAATTGATTTCCTCCTTCATCGAGAATATGTTGTTGCGTTGTGACAGACTTCTATACCTAGCACCTTTATGTGGCTCCAAAATATCCTAGGTGCGGCCTCCTTTTTTTTCGTGAATCTCTGTCACCCAGCATTCACTTTCGCCTTTAATTTTTGCCTCGACCAATTTCTGTACAATGGATTTTTTCTCTAGATATATTTCCCATATTTCGTTGACTTCGTCCTGCGGTCGCTTGTCCTTTTTTGCCCTTCTATGATTCCGTGATGCTTTATGCCGCTTCTCGATCGCTTCCCGGATTTCCTTGTTCCACCAACTTTTTGGCTTCCTCTTTCCTTTCCAGCAAATAGTTTTCTTCTCTCTCTCTTTCGTCATTAGATCTAATAGCTCACTGTACTCCCAGTCCTTGCCTGGTATTTTGCCTACTTTTTCCTCGACTCTTGTGGCTATATTTATTATTTGTTTGTCATTTAAATACAAAACACCCACTGGTACAAAATAGAGTTACTGTATATGCTACCTTTAGGTAGCAGAGTTGCGCATCTGTTTTCCAACGCCGCTAGCAACCATGCATTGCGGAGAAGCTGACGCTCGGGCCAATTTTTGTATTTCTCGACGCCGCCGCTGCAGCTCACTCAATTAACACTAGTCATCGACAGCCAATGTTTATCGCCGGCCTTCGACACGCCAGACATGTTTATCGGCGACGCCTGCAAAAATGGAGTGCGACTTCACCGCATAGCTGTGGTTGCTAGCCGGACCTATGCGCTACTCTGCTACCTAAAGGTAGCATATACAGTGACTCTAGTACAAAACACCCACTGGTGCTACCTGGCGGTCATTACTTCACGTTTCTTGAAGTTCGAGATTCCCATGTTCGCACAATGCATGGAGGCATAACCGCCACGCTAAACCACCTGAGAGAGCGCTTCTGGGTTATAAGAGCTCGCCGAACAGTGAAGACGGTGATTAACCGTTGTGCGTTATGTGCTCGCTATAGAGCAAAGGCAAGCTCGCCGCCACAAGCTCCACTTCCGACCTGCAGGATTGAAAGATCCAAGGCATTCGACACTACAGGAGTGGATTTCGCAGGACCAGTCTTTGCCAAAAAAGCTGGACAATGCGACCAAAAAATGTACATTGTAATTTTTACTTGTGCATCAACGCGGGCGATACACTTGGAGTTGGTGAGCGACATGACTGCGAAAGGCTTCCTGCTAGCATTCCGAAGATTTATTGCTAGGAGAGGATTGCCCAGCGTCATTTACTCAGACAACGCTCGATCATTCAAAAAAGCGTCCAAGGAACTCAGGGAGGTAATGGACCGAATCAAAGAGACCGACTTCCAGTCGTTCATCACGACACAGCGGATTAAATGGAAATTCATCGTAGATGCGGCGCCGTGGTGGGGCGGTTGGTGGGAAAGACTGATTAGATCAGTGAAGACGTCTCTACGAAAAGTCCTCGGACGAAACAGCCTTTTTGCTGAAGAACTCGGTACGCTACTTACCGAGGTCGAAGCTGTGGTTAATTCCCGACCGCTTACTTACGCCTGCCTCGAAGCTGGTGAGCCATCTGCGATTACGCCAGCACATTTTCTTATAGGCCAACAATTTACCACTTTGCCGGATGGTGATTCAACAGAAGATTCAGTAAACCACAGCGGTGCGAAGGAATATTCACGGCGTTTACAACACCGCCAAAGTTTGTTGGATCATTTTTGGAGACGTTGGAAGCACGAGTGTATTCTCACTCTACCATCTGCACATCGTTCTCCTGGATCTTCTTCCCGCAACCTAGCAGTTGGAGACATCGTTATTGTGGACACACCCAACAAAGCGAAGTTTATGTGGCTTCTGGCAAAAGTTGAAGAAGTTTACCTCGGCAATGACGGAATTGTTCGCGCTTGCTTGTTACGCCTGGGTAGCGGAAAAGTTTTGAAAAGACCCGCGCAGAAGATATACTACCTGGAGATCGGCGCTACCAAAACTGAGGCCCCGGAAGATGCTGGGACTTAGAAAAGAAGAGAAAGAGGAAGCGACCCACTACGCACGTGCTTTTTCTTCTTCTTCGGATTCTATGTCGCCATTAAAGCGATCGTAGTTCATTCTACTACTCATTGAGTATTTATTGCCGTGTGCCACAGGATTGGCTATGTCGTGCCATAACAAAGGGTTATCTTTTTAGGGGCGAAGCTCCTTATGCCGTGGGTCTGTCCATCCTCAGTTCGTTTGTAGCGTTGTAGTAGCCACCTCTAGCTCGTGAGAAGCGCGCGTTCTGGTATGCAGTAGAAGACGACGACGTTGACGAGTGAGACTCGTGCGTGTTCGCCTGTGTGGCGTTCTTTCTTCTTTACTACGTCTCGTGTTTTCAACGACACCCGAAGACAACATTTCAGAAGTAACGCGCCATGTGGCTCCCTCTTGGCACGCTTTCTCTTTAGCTCGGAGTCGCCAGATGGAAGACAAGGCTGCGGAACGGAGGGCACGGAAGGCGGCGGCAGCGCGCGCTCGCAGACAGAATCCTGAGGTGAGAGCCCGCGAGGCCGAAGCTGCACGTCGACGCCGCGAAGCAGATTCCGCCGTTCGAGCCCGTGAAGCCGAAGCTGCTCGACAAGCTGCACGGCTGCGGCGCGAAGACCCCGCCGTTCGATCCCGCGAGGCCGAAGCTGCACGGCTGCGGCGCGAATCGGATCTCCAAAATGTGAAGGACCGTGAAGCGGCGAGAAAGCGCGCGTACCGGCAGGCAGAGCCCGAGGCTGTGCGAGCACGTGAAGTGGCTGCAAAACGCATCAGGCGGGCTCTGCCCGAAGGCGCCGACGCGCGCTTCCAGCGGGACTTCCTTGATAACAGTTTCGGCCATAGTTGCGGTGTGTGCAACAGATTGTGGTTCTCAAACAATCTAGTCACAATATCTTCCATCAAGAAGGACCACGCTCGCGCCAATGCCATCGCTGTGCTGCAGCGCGAGTTCGCTTCGCCCCACTCATCATCATTCACCACGTGGATATGCTGTGTTTTTTTTTTTTGGAGCGGTCGAGGAGTTCTCGGCACTCCATCGGCACTGCCTGTGCCTTTCCACTTGGAGTTGTGTCGAATGTTAAAGCAATGTTAAGGTCATATGATCTTAACATTGGCTTTAACGCGACAACTCTTTGTTGTCACGTCGGAATTTTATGCGCTGGACTTGATCAACTCCATCCAGTAAGGAGTTGATCATCTGACAGATTCATTAGGTTGTCATCCGACACGACACCCTTGACGGTGTTCATCGTTCGGTGAGCAGTGACAGTTATATAGGCTTGTCCCCAAATGCTACAAGTTTTCTTGTCCTTAACCTCTACCAGAATGTCCCCACTTGGCATCTTGGTGGCCTTATAGCCACTTCCAGTCGCCTCTGTGAGGCACCTGGACACAAAGAATGGTGAGATGCTGCGGGCTTTCTTGTCTGGGTTCTCACAATGGATGACATGGCACTTAGGCAACAAGTCTTGTTTTTTCAAAGGAGACTGGCTGTTTGCATCGGTGCGCCACCTTTTTGGGGGGTGATCAAAGGAGAAAGGGTTTGGTGATGCAATGGGAAATTGTGGTTCCTTCGGTAACGGTGCCTACCGCCCACCATGCAGCCTCACAAGAGGACGTGGCGGAACCTGTAAACAAGTCTGTACAACGCCAGGAGTACGCCATTACTATAACAGAATATGGTTTACCCTAGGTTGGATACCAATGTCAAGCTTGCGAAACAGCCGCGAGCAGACCATGAGCGTGGCATGTAAATCATGCCGTACACGACATGCATGCCATGATTGTCATGTTACCACCTATCATTTATGTTCGTCGTACAGTCACGTCATGCAATACCAATATTGGCGTATATCAAGCTAGCGAAACGGCTGCGAGCGCACCATGAGCATGGCATGTAAATCATGCCCTGCATGTCATGGTTGTGATGTTACCACCTGTCATTTATGTTCGTCGTGCAGTCACGTCACGCAATACCAATATTGGTGTATATCAAGCTAGCGAAACAGCCACGAGCGCACCATGAGTATGGCATGTAATTCATGCCCTGCATGTCATGTTACCACCTGTCATTCATGTTCATCACAGTCATGCCACGCAATGCCAGTTGCTTGCCACATCAAGCTAGCGAAACGGCCGCGAGCGCACCATGAGCATGGCATGTAAATCATGCCCTGCATGTCATGGTTGTGATGTTACCACCTGTCATTTATGTTCGTCGTGCAGTCACGTCACTCAATACCAATATTGGTGTATATCAAGCTAGCGAAACAGCCACGAGCGCACCATGAGTATGGCATGTAATTCATGCCCTGCATGTCATGTTACCACCTGTCATTCATGTTCATCACAGTCATGCCACGCAATGCCAGTTGCTGCCACATCAAGCTAGCGAAACGGCCGCGAGCGCACCATGAGCATGGCATGTAAATCATGCTGTACATGAAATGCATGTCATGATTTTCATGTTACCACCTAAGATTTATGTTCTTCATACTGTCACGTCATGCAATAACAAATATGGTACATGTCAAGATAGCGAAACGGCCGCAAGAGCACCATGAGCGGGGCATGTATGTCGTGGCGTACGCCTATGCATGTGATGATTTTCATGTTTACACCTATCATTTATGTTCACCATACAGAAATGTCTTGTCGTACCAATTTTGGTATATATCCATCTAATTAAACGGCCGCGAGCGCCCCGAGATAATGTCATGTAAACCATGCTGTACATGCGTGTCATGATTTGCATGATAAGACCTGTCACTTTGTCATACACCGCGATCTCGACCGGATCCTATAACAAGTCATGACCAGCTGCTGGTGCTCACTGATCACGGTGATGATGACGTTGTTCAAGAACTGTTACGAACTTCTTCCACACATGCACACGGGTTCGTGAAACGTGAGTGTGTTCTCCATCATAAGGGACAAGTATAAGCACTACATATCAGCTTACCGCTTGTGGTGTTGGTAATACAGTCGAACCCACTTATAACGATCCCACATATAACGATCTATCGGTTATAACGACCATATTTGGGTGCACTTACGATTTTCCTATGCTAACCATTGAAGCTGCGCCGAGATATAGCGAACATTTTTCAAAGCCTCCTACTTTTACAACGAACACTTCGGACACGGTCGCGGTAAAAATATGGCGCATACGAAGCGAAAGAAAGTTAAAACATGCCTTCTAAAGCGTGACAGGGGCGCGCGCTCGCGCGTGCCCCGCTCCAGTTTACTCGCGACTAAGATACCCAGATCGGCGAGCACCGCACGCAGATTTCGGACGCTGCGAGCGATGTCGCTCACTTTCCATGCGTTTCTTCAGTGGTAGAATGGCAGTGAGAAAAAAAAAAAATAGTAGGCAGCATGAAGCCTTACGGTCAGCTTTCGCACGGTAACCTTTCCTGACGCCGTTCTCTGCAGCTACGACCGCCTGCGATGAACCAAACAGTGCCTTGGAACGCAAGAAGGCGTAAATGCAAGAAGTGATAACCGCGATAACTTTCCATCGCAAAAAGGTTCACTGCGTCCCTAAATTCGTCGACGCCACAATGTGCCGCGAAAAGTCGTCCGTCTTTTCGGTAACGGCAGAGACCGGTCGATCGGTGATTACGACTTCCGCGCGATTGCGGCGATGCCTTCGCGGATAAGCATCAGAAAAGAGCGAAGGCGAGGTGGCGGCCGTCGATGAACGTGCAGTTATGACTTATAGTCGACAACCTTATATCACAGTCATCTGTAGATATCTGCTCGGCTGCGCGTGTGGCGTACGCCGTACACTGCGGATTGACGGCGGTACGAGCGCGCCATGCTTAGCCATGCTCCCGTTCGCAAATTCGCTGCCGCCGCGTCGTGTGAGACCGCTTTAAAAGTGCGCGTCGCTTTGTAGAAACGTAAGTAGCTCGCTGTTGTTGAGCGGCGCGGGCACCGAGAAACGTCGATGCACTGACAGCGAGCGCATACTGCGTGTTTGACTAGGTGACAACTGAAGTGCGCCGCGCATCGTCGTGCAGAGCCGCGAGAGCATCGCGGAGACGTAGAGTGCGCGTTGCTTGGAAAATGCTTGTTTTCGCCGCGTTGAACGAAGAGGCTAGTCGCCGCACCCGTGCACAGTCCGGAGTGAAGCATGCACGAAGAACGTACAAACGCGCGCATACAGCATACAGCAAGCGGCCCGGCAGTGACTCCGCGACCCGGGTAGGCGACGCGCTGCACGCAACTAGCCAGGGATGATCGGCTCCACGTCGCGGTACCGCGCTTCGGTGAAACAGTGTCAGCTCATTGTAAAGGCGGTTAATTCACTCGCGAGCACGCAGCGGGCGTCGCTTCACGACGCGAAAAGGCTTAGCTTGTCACCGAAGAAGTTGTTAGTAGGGGTGTGCGAATATTCGAAAGTTTCGAATATTCGTCGAATATTACATTCGAAATATTCGTATTCGATTCGAAAATTGTGTATTCGAAAAGTTTCGAATATTCGATAACTTCGAATATTTGAAAAATTCGAATATGCCATTCGATTATCATGCATAAAATAACTCGTCTTCCACGTTGCTGCGTTCGTATCGCTAAAGGAGCGATAAACATCGTAAGTACACGGAGGCACGATATCTGCCTGCGATGAGCGCCCCAATACGTATGATTTATTGCTGGTGCATCTCCGACGTGCAGCGCTGTTGGCGATCATGTAACCGTACATTTTCAATATTATGCAGCCGTAACGTGCCGCACTACCACTCATTCAATATGCGGGACCACTTCTGAAGAACGACAGTGACCCACGCGACTGGTGGCGGACTGTTCAGATACCCCAGTCTGGCAAAGCTTTGCCCCATGTAACTCCCTATACCAGCCGCTTCTGTTCCAAGCGAGGGTGCCTTTTCAGTGGCAGGGGGGGGGGGGGGGGGGTGTCTGTTACAAGGGAGCGCCTGCTGCCTGATCATGTGGAGCAACTCATATTTCTTCGTGATAACATGTATTCATTACTTTCATTGTGCCGTGATATTTGCTTGTGTTGTGATGTGCATTGTGTTAGCCTGGACATTGTGTTCTGGTAATAGCAGTGTATGTTGTGTTGCCAGTCAGGCTGTTAATGTTTTTTTTTTTCAAATAGCTACATGTTAAATAAAATATTGTTACTGTGGAGGCATTTTTCCTTTGATATTCGATATTCGATTCGATATTCGAAGCTGGATATTCGTATTCGATTCGTATTCGAAAAATTTGATATTCGCACACCCTTAGTTGTTAGCACTTTTATAAAAGTGCACAAAGAAAAACAAACGGCTTGGCCGCTAAGCGCACGTTTTTAAAGGGCCCCTCTCCAGGTGACCTAACGAATTTTAGTTAGACATTGCAAGTTGTTGCGAGCCCAATAAAGAGCATTTTGCCACAAGAATTTTTCTAATCGGTCGGTTAGAAGCTGAGAAAAACAATAATTTGTAGCGGCGCGAAACCAGGATGCGAGGAGGCGAGCTGCAAACCCTTGCCCCTCGCCCCGTGTAGCCTTCGCAAGCCAAATCCCTTCCCTGCCCTCTTCGGCACGCGAGCAGAAGGATCACATAACGCATACGCATGAACACGTCATGCGCACAAAATGTCACGAGTGCATGACGTGCCCGAACCAGCCCGAGCCCCCGAGACGCGAGCGGTGTTGTGGCGGCGTTCTCTGCGCTTCATCTCTGCAAGTTATGCCGAATGCGCCCTCGCCGATCACTTGGCTTTTAACCTATTACTGAGCACGAGAGCTGCAACATTTGTACGGACGCGAGACTAGCGGTGTGCCGCATGAACATCTAGTTAGACGCGGGAGGATAAATGAGCCTAATGAGCGCTGGAACGCGGTAGAAAATTAGTTTCTTTGCAAAGGGTGGCGTCTGCACGATGCGCAAAGCGCGAGAACACGAACGCGTGCGACACGGAGGTAGATTAGTGTCGAATCTCGCTGCGATTCGCAGTAAAAATTAAAAAAAGAAAACGCATACATTTCGTTTGTGTGTTTTATTATTGCTCTCAAGTTTTATTAATCCATTCAAGCAACAAATTACACAAACTACACGTCGTGTGAAATAATTATCGCAGTGTCACGTGCTACTGTTGGCGACGTCAGAGCACAGTCGTCTACGTAGAGGAGCGACGTCACAGCACTACCATCTACGTAGGGCCATTCTCTCATGTACGTCATCCCCTCATTCTCTGGGCGCGCGGACGCGAGAAGAAGGGAAAGCAGCGTTCAGCATGAAATTTGACCCATTTACGCGGCGCGTAGCGTTGCAAGTTTTGGCAGACGTAATCGTGAACGCCCAGTGCATGCACTGCGCTCGTTAGCTCAAAATTGTCAAACCTGGTGAGGGGCCCTTTAAGGGCGAGTCCATATACAACGAACTACTGACATAACGACCAATTTTCGCGACACTTTCGAGTTCGTTATAAACGGGTTCGACTGTACCCACGTTGCTGTTGGCAGCGTTACCCAACCATAAACAACTGGTATATATAACACATATGCGGCTCTTCAAAGTATATGTGTAGGTATAAAATGTGACGTGGTAAAATGGTATTTTGTGACGTGTCGCTCAGTAAAAAAATTATGCCACAGTCACTTTCCCGCCGCATGCTTCACATAACATCGACTCCCACGGCACGTGGGATCTGCCGAATTTTTTTTTTTTTTTGCTATATGTTATCACTTCACTCTGTAATGCGTTCTGGCCCCTTGAAGATGTAAATAAATCAATAAACTAAATCATGCTGAGAAAAATACTGCGAAAAAAAAAATTCTGCAAATTTGATAAAACAAAGCAGTGATCAGTGAAACAGCATATACGGTGCCTATTTTCCCACAAGCTGTCAGCGTAAATATATTCACTGTAACAAAAATGAAGCTGCACTGAAGCTCTTCTTGAATGTTTTATTGTGCCTAACACTGCATGTAAAGAGTCACAGTAAAGCTAAAAACTATACAACAATTAACGCATGCCTGGTACCACATGGCAGCCACTGTTCTTGAAGCCACACAGCACTGACGACTATTTTCCTTCTTGAGCATGGAGGAATGAGATGATAAATCTGTGAAGATGCAACAAAAGAAAGACAAGCACTAGTTAAAAGTCACCTAGACACAAACCCTGGCTCTGTGAGACCTTGTGGGCACCCACTGCTGAGGTTCTGTTGGTGTGACGGCGTCTCGCAACATCCATTGAAGGCAGGATGCTGAGAAGGTGATGGTGCTGCCAGGTGGCCACTGGTGAACTGCTCCTGTGGCTGAGGAACGGCTGCATGACACTGCTCGGGACACTGTGCCGTACAGTTATTTCCAGCAAAACTCTGCAGCTCGCCGTCTGCGCAACTGTTTTCCACTGGAGCAAAGAGGTATGTGTGACAGCTGTGTGGACCATCTGAATTCGTATGGCCGGACGTGGTTGAGTCTAAAGTGTTGGGCTCAGTGCTTCCAGATGCTATTCCCGGAAAATACTGGTCCATGCATAGTGTTCCTTGCTGGTATCCACTGTTGGATCTGTGCAGGTACGACGATGCGTGTGGTAATGGCAGCTCAGGGCCATACAATGGGCACGAACAATGCTGCAGACCTTGATGCACCTGCTGGTTGCAAGGAGGCCATGATGTCTGAGTATTGTTGTTGCTACTGCAAGGGTCACAGATGGCTTGGCAGTCGTCGCGACATCTCAGTGACACGCTGTCGCCATGCTGCTGGGCCAGAGGTGACAATGCAGCAGGTGATTGAGTCACAGGTGGAGATACAGAACTGAATCTGTGCAATGGTGTGTTACTCTTTGATGCCTGTGATGAGAGCCTTGGTCCAGGAGGTGATTTCGATACCCTTGCCCTAGACAGTGCCGATGCATTGGACCACCTTGACTGGCCGGACTTGATCTCTCGCATCTCTATTGTCTCTGGCACGGCAGCTGACCTGTCACTCTGTGCCTTCCTCAAGGGAGTCGGTGTCAGGAGGGTCTCTTTGTTCTGTTCAGTCTGCGTCTCCTGGTGTGTCTGAGGTCGTGGTGGTGAAACCATTGCTGCCGCAAGTGCCCTCTCACGCTCTTCTACCATGCGCTGAGCTGACAGCATGTGGGGACTACGTATGCCTGCATCTGTGAAGTCTGAATCTGATGTTATGATTGGTATGAAGCCTGTCTCACTTGAACTGTCTGGCATTGGATGCAGTGGAATGAGTGGTGTATGCGCCGGGTCCAGTTCAGGGTACGATGCAAAGCCCTGGCCGTACGGGTACAGGCCAGGAGGGTAGAAAGGAAAGCCCGGGTAGCCAAATGGCGCAGGATATCCAAAAGGAGGTATGGTGGCTTCAGGTGGAGGGTGTCCTGGCAGCCGGAGGCCATTCAGGTAGCTCAGGTAGGCAGTGTAAGGGTTGGCTGAAGCCAGAGCGGGGTAGCCTGGAAGAAGCATCTGAGGAGCTGCTGGTTTGGGCGGGCCAATTGGAGCTGTGGCAGAAGCCCCATTTGCTGCCACAATTGATGGACTAATGTTGTCCGCAGCGTTGTATGTTGCAGTACCACTACGTCGCATAGACATGCGTGTGGAACCTGATTCAGACATGCCATGGGTGAATGGTGGGTTGATGAGCAATTCATTGCGCCTTTGTCCCACAACAGATGGCCTCTGCAGAGACAAGTGGTTTTGGGTGAGCACACTGCCAGGGTTTAAGTCTCCCGTGCTCGTCGCCCGAGCCACTGATGCCGGTTTGGGAACAGTTAGCGTACTGTGCAGGCCACGTTGAAGCGATGAGGCTGCCAAGCTTTGCATGGACGAGTCACTGCCGCGCCTGATGGGTGCCGTGTGAGGGAAAGGTGAGGGTCGGTGAAGAGCTGCCATGTGCAAGAGTCGCTCACGCTCACGTCGAGTCTTTCGACGTTGGTGGCGGGCGATCGCGCGTTGTGCTGCAAGCCACTGCTGCTCTGCTGCCACCTGGTAGCTCATCTGGGAGTCGAGAGACTGGCGCCGCACACTCAACGAAAGCTGCCGGCTAACATCTGCAACAAGAAAGAACAAGACTTAGCTGGACACCACTCCACTGAATGCCATTGTGCAATAAGTTAACCTTACTAAGCGAGTACACTACTTGGGTCTGGCTTATTGAGGTAATAGAGAACTCAGCAGATCAAAAATCAAACACATTCCGAGGATAATGAAGGGAATTGCAATAAACATTGTTAACGTGGATTTTTGGACTAGCAGAATGGGGCATAGCGCTAACACACACGGACGAGGAAGAAACAGGACAAGCGCTTGTCCTGTTGTCTCTTCCTCGTCCGTGTGTGTTAGCGCGATGCCCCATTCTGATGCAATAAACAGTTTTGAATAAAAAGACGAGGACGCCGATCACAAGAGAATCAAAATGCATTGACATTTTGGCTCCTAGAATGGGAGCCTCGGTGCTGAAACATCAATACATTTTGATTCTCTTGTGGTCAGCGTCTGTCTTTTTATTCAATGATTCTTCCCAACCAGACGGGTGTCCATCTAAGCCTTGATTTCATAATAAACAGTCTTCTTGCTTGCCCCTTTCTTTTCTTTCACTAGGTATCCAACCACAGTTTTATGGTTGTTCGATCTGTATTAATGGGAGTCTACTGTGGTTTAGTTCGACATTAGAACATAGAGAAAGGGTGAACAAAAGGTGAAGTAGAGCATGGAGTAAATAAATTTTTCCCATACCCCATGACAAGGGGTATGGGAAAAGTGTGCACCGATACGTTTAACCATCTTGCTGGCTACTTACCGGATGTTGATGAGTAACGCCGAACTGGTGGAATTGCACTAGGCCCGGCTACAGCACCTCGACGATGCAGAAACCCGGGAAGTGCCGCGGCCCAAGTGGAAGACAGGTCTTGTGATGTCACACTGTTCATGTCCAAGTTCATCCCTGCACACCAGACAAGAATGAGGCCAAAGGGGACCACATTGAGAACTTAGCTGGTCTTCATGCAGGAACTGCTGGCATCCCAGTGTCTAACTCTGAAACCTATGTCTCATTAAATGGACACTCCTGTTTAACCTCTGTGTGACGAGCGGTCACTTGAATGGTGCTAATGCAACAAAGGATGAAGTTACATTGGTTGTGAAAAAAACTTTGTTTGGCATAGGCCATTTAGAGCAGTAAGACAGTGTGTGTAACTATTTGGTGCGGATCCTTATTACTGTTCAAACAGGAAATGCTGCTCAAACAATGAGACAATGCCAACAGTCAGAAAGCAGCCATCAATCAAGTTTTTTTTTTTCACGTCTGAGAATGCTATATTTTGAAGGGCCAGAGTAGGGGCTAGTTGGTTGTACATAGTTGACACTTGCAACGCGCTGTCTGAACACAAAGAAAGACAAAGAAAAAACACACACACGTATACACAACATGAGCGCGAACTAACAACTGTTTATTTGATGAAAAAATGACCAAAATATACAGGGTGAGAAAGAAGGACACCGGTAGCGTGCACAAAGCACACAACAAGAGAAGAACCATCCACGTCTCGCCTCAACCCTGTCCATGTCTTACATATAAAGTTCTTTGTAAAAACGACACTTCACCTTCAGTCAAATGTATCCATGGCGTACTAACACACAAATCATCGCCAATGTTGCACATCGAGAAGGCTTCGATGACCTCCCTTTCTCTTGTATCTATTGTATCAGTTGTATCTATATTGCGATACAACTGTGCTGCTTTCAAGGTCTGGCTCACAACGGCACCTGCTGCAATGGGTGGCTATGTTACCCGGGTGACAAATGTGTTTATTGTTATGATTATGCTCACGTAAATGTGTTAATGCACCTACCAGTTTGTCCAACATACCATTTTCCGCATGATAAGGGAGCACAATATACTACATCTTTTTCACAAGGTACAAACTTGCTTACATGATTACCAGAACATAATTGATTTTTCCTCTGATTATCACGATTAACTTGGTGAAAGAGCGAAATTAGTTTGTTAGGCGCTGTGAAGGTCATGGGGATGCCGTACCTACTTGCAATCTCTTTCAGTCCATGTGAAACACCGTGGGCACAGGGCAAAACTATATGTCTCTCCCTAGGCTTTTTAAGAGCCTCTCAGCCAGGGAGGTGATCACGGCATCAGGGTAAGCGCTGTCCCTGGGTCTATCTACTTGCTTCATTTCACTTCGTGCTACCACGTGGTCAAACGATCTTTTGCAGCTATTTTTGCAGCTATTCAACATGCACACAAATGCAACACTTCTTTCACATGTCCCGAGCTATAGCTCAACAAACGCTCTGTCCCGTGTCCTTCCTTGTGATTGTGTTCTCTCGCGCCTTAAAAGCAATTACGAAGCTCAACAAACATTTATCCCCCCTTACAGCGTATCCCTAGCACGTGTGTTCCTCACCTTCCGAAATCGAGATATCTATAAGCTTTATGCCAGAAATCGTAGGTAATTCGTAGGTAATATCTAACCATGAAAGGTGATCTTAAACATTGCAACGATATCTTCTGCATTTATATTTCCACTCTTTGACATAGGGAAACATAATAAGAAATCATCAATGTAACAAAAACATGCCACAGCATTGTACCCTTGCATACGGGACTGATGAAGTGTCATTTTTACAAAGAACTTTAGAATTACGCCTAGTGCACCGCCTATAGAGGTGCCACTGATGGCCACCCAGCGGGCGCCGCCGACAGTACGTGTGGGAAGCCGAGCAGACGACAGCGCCTTGCATAGCTTTGCTGTGGGGAGATGGATAAAGTTCGCTGATGCTATTTCCCCTTCGTTCGGGTGACATACAACTAATTCTGTGCTGGCAGCTGCAGGAAAAGCGCGGGCCTCTAGGAAAGTGGACTTGTGCACGATGTTTGTCACAAACGAGTGCTTCATGAAGCGCATGTCGCCGATTTCAAATGACGGCACGAAAGCCCGGCGCCGACGGTTCGTGCGCTACAGAGCACACGCATTGAAAAAATAAGTATCAAAAGGTGCCGAAAGCGTGCCTCTGCAGAAGACGCCGCCGAGACAGCCAACACCTGCGAAAGATCGGGATATTAGAGAAAGCAGAGCAGCGCCAGCGGTGCCGTCTGATTCTGCAGACGAATCGGGGAGAGGATTTAGCCCTTTCCCTAGCTTTCGCTGTGCTACGCACAGACGAAACATGTACTAGAACCTTCCCAAATACAGACGTGAGCCGATACAGGCAATACAAGCGCGCGACCGTGGTGACGGAGGGTCAGTCAGTGAGGAGTCAGTCAGCAAAGTTATGTCGTTCTAGTGATAGCACTGTTCGCTCGACCACAGAATACGTATTTTTTGATGAGCTAATGCGTTGAGTAAGGTATCAAGAGATGAGGCCGCGGGAGCAGTGACAAGTTTTGAAGAGGGTCGCCGAGGAGACACGTGATGACCGACTGCAAAGGAGAACGAACGTCGGCATGGAGTGAATCGTCAAGTCGGTGAATATGAAAGGTGCGTCGTGCAGACCAGTGTAACCAGCTATGAGGTGCAGCTCGTGGTGAACATCCGCTTTGTTTTGTTTACAAATGTTACGTCTCAATCACTTCTTGTTCTTTCTGAAGTCAACCATTGCTGCATTTCTTTTCCTGTAAATAATAAATATAGAATGTTTGAGCCCTTGGAAGTGCCCTTGGACGGCGGTCAAACCGAACTAACACATGCTCAGGCTGCGATAACTTTGGTCACTTACCACTACCAGTGTGAACATGATCGAGTGCATCTAACAAGCACCAATATGGCAGAACGAAAGCATGAGAACATGAAGTGACATATTAACTCGCACAATGATGAAGCGGCTCTCCTTTCCCAACGAATAGCTGCGATCCATTGCTTCCGTCGCTCTTGCTCAGGAAGCCTTGCGGTAAGTGAGTAAAACCGTGTTGCGAGCAAGTTTTTCAAGGTGTTTGAGCACTCCACTCCACAGCAATTGTTATTCGACATTTCTTGAAGTTTCGGCCACCACACATACAACGAACGTTGCTTATTTTATTATGGAAAGGTGAACAACATGGAAACACACGTACAACGACGTAGGTAACCACGGCGGCCGTCTGCTTGCTTTCGCGAGAGTAATGACTGAGTTCGCCGCCTATGATGCTTCCGTCGGCACGCACTAGGTGTATAAGACATGGATAGACTTGAGGCTTGACATGGATGGTTCTTTCTTGTTGTGTGCTTTGCGCACACCACCTTTGTCCTTCTTTCTATCACCCTGTATTTATTTGAATTTTTTCATCAAATAAACAGTTATTAGTTCGCACTCGTGTTTTGTACTATGTGTTTTTTTTTTGTGCGTCTTTCTTCGTGTTTCAGACAGCGCGTCACAAGAAGTCAAGCCATACATTGGCTGCACCGCAACACACAAGACATGCATTGAGGCGAAGCATTAGTGACAAGGGTGAACGTAGCATGTACAGTTTATGCGAGCAACAGCTGTTCTGAGACATCACTGAAACAGAAAAATAAACCAAACCAACATACAGAAGTCTCTAATTAAAAAATTGTTGTGAATGAGAACCTTACTAATGTAATTGCCCGTGCAGAGTACGTATGTTGTCATAGGCCCCAACTTAGTTGAGACTAATGCCCCCATCGTTCTTAATGACTATTAACATTAGCTGTCCAAATAGCTCTAGAATGCCTGCATGATATGCAGCAGAAGGTGTACGCACAAATAATGAATGCTGATTAGACCTGTTATCCATGACCCCCCAGGCTTCATCGCAATAGATATTTTATTTCATTACTGTGAAACCTGTCCATTTCAATGTCGGCCATGGCAGGAGAGGCCCATGGGGTTTCCCTAACGAGCATTGTGGCAAAGCAGCAACAGACAACGGGGGATTAGAACATACAGGGACACAATGCTACAATGTTCATGAACCAACAGCCCTAACAAGTGTTCCACGAAGACGTTTAAGGTGGCAGGACTCCATCATATTTAGCCCCCGTCTATCACTTAATTATTAAATATTTATTAACTTAGGAAAACTTGCATTTTTGATTTAAGAAAAGCATCACACACTGCATCTGCACTTCAGTATTTGTGAGCAGTGAGAACACCACA
>NC_051177.1:238190945-238210944 GCF_013339695.2 Rhipicephalus sanguineus | reverse complement strand
GTTATCTCGGAGTCTATACGAAAAAGTAATGTACATCTCCAAGGCGATGTTTCTGAGCAGTACCTAATGTGGTATTAAAACAAAGAATGCCAGATTTAACATAAAACTTAAAATAAAGAAATCGTTATTTTAAGGTTTCAAAGAATAAAACATGGACATTAATCACGTTTATTAAGGTTGTTTGTAATTTTTTTGCGAAACTCTCGCCGCCAGTTTTCTTCACTGTCTGCTGTAACTATGGCAACTGTGACTCAAAGCGAGGTGTGGCGAAGTGGTCTGAGATCGCCTTTGTGAATCTCGACTCTTTGTGTTCCCGTAAATGCCGCATTTGCGTCTCTAGTCGCCGTGCTTGTCATCGTGTTTGAGGAAAACGCCAAGGCTTCGATCATTTGACGTCTTCTTTCATCGAAATAAAAGCGTGTTGCACACATGGCGTGTAACTGTGGGGGTCATTGCTTGCGTTGCCGTTCACGCCAAGGAGGTGCACGCGGCTAAATAATTGGCATTGACTAATACTTTAAGTGGGATTATTTCTCGCTTCGACAACTTGCACTGGCACTGCCATTACCCCTTAAAGGGCCCCTCACCAGGCCAGATACCAAATTTTAGTCAGACGCTGGAAGTTGTTGTGTGCCGAATGAAGAGCAGTATGCCGCAAGAATTTTTCAGATCGGTTCATTACGAGCTGAGAAAAACAATAATTTGTAGCGGCGCGAACCATGATGAGAGGAGGCGAGTTTCAAACCCTTGCCCCTCGCCCCGTGTAGCCTTCGCAAGCCCAATCTCTTCCCTGCCCTCTTCACTTGACACATACGCATGAACACGTCATGCGCATGCATGGTCGCGTGCGCATGACGTGCCCGAGCCAGCCCGAGCACGCGACCGGCGTTGCACGGCCGCTACATTTTTTTTTTATGTAGCGGCCGGGGGCGTTTTGTCGGCGTTCTCTGTGGTGTACTGCCTGTTTCTGCGGTACGGGCATGACAGTTGAGACATTTCTACGGGCACGAGAGTGGCGGTGTTATGGTGGTGTCATGAGCCAATGCCGCATTAACGTTTACTTGGACGCGGTAGAATAAACGAGCATAATGAGTGCTCGAACGCGCCAGAACATTACTTTCGTTTCCAGGGCTGGCGTCCTGCTCGATGCGCTAACCGCGGGGACACGAACGCATGGGAAGGGGAGGCACATTAGCCCCGCATCTCGCTGCATTCCACAAAAAAAAATGAAAAAGATGCACACATTCTTTTTGTGTGTCTCATTATTTCTCTCAAGTTTTATTAATCAATTCAAGCAACAAATTACTCAACTACACATGTCGTGTCAAATAATTATCGCAGCGTCACGTGCTACTGTTGGCGACGTCAGAGCACGGTCGCCTACGTAGGGGAGCGACATCACAGCACTACTATCTACGCAGGGCCATTTTCTCATGTACGTCATCCCCTCATTCTCTAAGGCGCGCGCCCGCGAGAGGAAGGGCAAGCAGCGTTCGCCTTGAAATTTGACCCGTTTCCGCGGCGCGTAGCGTTGCGAATTTTGGCAGACGTGATCGTGAATGCCCAGTGTATGCATTGCGCTCGTTAGCTCAAAATTGTCAAACCTGGTGAGGGGCCCTTTAAGCCCTTGAACGTTCAAGCTTTTAGTTAATTTATTATTTATTTATTACATAACTGCGTCACCCCAGTGGGAATTACAGCAGGGGGGCCCACTTTTGCTAGAAGAGGGGCCCCTACCTTCTATATATGTGTGTACCTGTGCGAAGGTATATATATATATATGTATATGTAGATTGTGACGAGGCTGTCATCGGTTGCCGTAAGACAAATAGGAAAATGATACACGCTTCTCAAAAGAGTCTATTTGTCAACGTTTCGATCGGAGACCGATCTTTATCAAGGGAAAATTTACGAGGCTTCGATGCGCTTTTATAGCATCGTCCTCCGTGCAGGTATAGCGACAAAAAAAAATAAATAAGAAAAAAAAATGTAGAAATGAAAAATCAGGAGCCATAAGATGACAAATATACACTCGGACATATAAAAAGCACGTGCATCCTCGAAGAAAAAAAGAAAAACATATAGATAATCTCGGTGGTCGCAATCAGTAAGTACATTCCTCTCGTACATTGTCAGGCCCCAGCTCTCCTGCTCCCCCCTCCTCATTTGTTCGTGAAGCATAGTGAGGGGGTGAGGCTTCACAAGAAAGGATAAGCGCTTAAAAAAAGGGTCTATGCACTATAAGCTTCACGAGTTTAATATAAACAAATTATCCCTGCGTAATACATGCACACAATACACGCGAAATGCTAAAAGACGCACGTTAGACAAAAAAACAAGGATTCCAAATATGATATCGTGAAGTATGATGCAACGCCATTAAACAAGCTTTTTTTTTCACTCAATAATAGTTTTTAGCGGCGTGACTTCAGTTACAATCACGATACATGCAATCGACGTGTCACAGCGAGCGCATCATTTCACGGTTTGTAGACAACGATTACCTCGCACGGCGTTTCTCGTTGCAAGGCGTTCGTGCATCGAACGCGATACTTACGCGACGGGCACTTCAACCTAACACATCATTCTGGGCCGGTGGAAATAAATTCCGTTGATACGACACAACTGCGCCAATAGGCACACGTCACATAATGACAAACGCATCAGATGACCACAATTATCTTCTTATAAATCACACACCACTACATATTCTCCACACCTGGTTTGTTACTATCGCATGGTGTTGCGCAAACGGGTTATGTTGGTCGCTTTCTTTCTGTCACGCTTCGTCTGCACTACGTCACTCACATAGGCACAGAGCACGGCGCATATCACAATAGATCACCATATCCCCACGTTGCGAGCTCCAAGTAACAGAAACACACGCGGACATGCGGCAACGCTAATGCCATGGCTTTTGCGGGCGGTAAATCGTACACAGAGGCGCACATTCAGACTTCACTTTCACCTCACTGCACACGAATGAACGCGACGATAATCGCCGATTTGGTGACCCTCAGGCGATATGCTTGATGTATCCGAGCGATGGAGGGAACACACGCCGTGCTGCAATTGACGCTGCCCAAACGACGGAAACGCGCTAAAGCGTTGTAAAGACTCCGAGCTGCTGCCGCTTCGGGTGCGCTGCAAACGGGGCACAGTCACAAGCTTCTACTGCATCGGATGACGACCGGCGAGGACGATGCTGGGTACGTGCGATAACAGTAGGAAATAGCATCTTCTGGAAGAAACAAACACCGCAGGCAATTCGAAATGACGGATCTCGGTCTCGGTGCAGCGGTACCCTCGCCTCTCGTCGCGAACGGCGCCATGTTGAATTATTCATTGGTTCGTCTTAACCGTTACGTCAATGTAAATATCGGCCGTAGTTGGACGCGCATAATACAAATGGACAGTGGTACATTTTACTTTTTATTCTTAGCTTGTCACCGACTATATATAATGTGGACCAGCGGTTCCCATCGAGAAGCGAGCGTTTGCACTGGCACTGGGAAAACAGAGGAGGCGTTGACCGAGTAATGGGAGAGCTAGAATTAGCTGTCCTCACGATGAGAACTCGTGGTACGTAATTGTCCATGGAGCTGAAAGCATTTACATGTTGCTGACAAAAGCTATCTCCATCTCTAAAGCCACTACTACTTCTCAGGGTACAGCGCTAATTTTATTCGCATTACCTGATTAGCACTGTCGGTTTCACGCAACGCCAAACGAATGCTTATGAGTACGTTATCCTTCATTTGCGTCCTTTATGGAATATAACAGAAATAAGTATAAGCACCAGTACATATAAGTTTGAAAGAAGTCAATTCCAATGCGGCCAGGAAACCCATTTTGATCGAGTAGGCATTCTGGTGTTGACTCAACGGTCAGCTAGAACTGATCCAACGAGCTAAACGAATGGACCATGCCAGCGGCGCTTTGGAATAGGGGCACCAATCTGCCGGAGAAACTTCGTTTTATGGCGATATCAATGATATGACACTGTCGGACGGGTTGTGCCGTCGGCGTCGCCATCGCAGGTCGCCGTAATGTTTTGAATAAAGTCCAAATAGATAACACCCCCCGCGCATTGTATGTTCTGACCACGTGCAAAAGAGCGCGAGCGGGGGCGACGAACGCGGCTGAAGCAGAGATCAAAGTAACCGGCCAGTCTCCGTCCCTCGGAGGCTTGCTGTTGATTGCAGTTGAACCAGAGAGAACCGCCCCGCCCACCTTGAAGGAACATGTAGGCACGCGGGGGTGGGGGGAGGGGGAGGTGTCAGTGGAGGACAAGCTGTGGAGTTTGATGGAAGGGCGCGGTCGCGATCGCTGGCGCACGCGCTATCTCGGCAGGCATGAGCGGAGGGATCGTATACCCTTCTACGTGCTGCGCTCTCAATGCGAAGAGACTACGCAACATTAGCTTCTCTCCCTGGAGCGGCCGTATTGTCTCACACCAAGGTTTCGTTAAGTTACGCGAGACTGGATTTGAAACATTTAGCTGCCAGCCGTAATTTGCTTGACATTACAGCGTGTTGCGATGGCGTTCATTTCTTTGCCCTTGCTGTGAAACTAATTTTTTCACTTCCATATTTTCTGCGGAGCATGAAGGTAGAAGCTGTCCTGTTTCTGTACAATTAAAGTTTTTATCAGAGGAGCAGTTTAAGCCGTCCGTTAGTTCGTGCATAGCGAAGAGAAAACTACTCATCATGAGCAAGTACGCACTCTCTTCATCCTCTTCTTCATCTACTTCTCCACTCCCAGAAAACAAGCGCCGGTTATCAGACGTGGAATGCAATAACTGTGATTGGCGAGAGAACGAGTACAAAGGGAGAGAGAAAAAAAGAAAGAGATAATAAGAAAACGAAAGAGAAATGGGCAGCAAGACAGGGAAGAAACAGAGAAAAGAAACGGCAGAAAGTCAAAGCTTCAAGCGTGGAGAATTTGAACAAAGAACACTGTGTTTTGAGTGTATATGTGTCGTAAGGAAAGTGTAAATGAGTTGTGCTCGAACAATGAACTTTTGTAAAATGTAAATATAGGATGGGAGCTGCACATGCGTAACTGTCACAGCACTATCTGAAGATCCATGTTTCAATCTAGGATGGACTCCACTTACGGGTTAAAGCACTTTACACACCTTTGCTGCACGATGCGGGGTAGCATGAGGGTGGGACAAGGAGTACCTGCTCGGAGAACCAAAGTGTATCCTGCCTTGTCCATGAATTTCTGATGTTCCCAGAACACTGTCATTGAATCAGAGCTGGTCGTTTCCAGGGCCTGGTTTGGTACTTGTTTCGGAGGCTCTCGATGTGTTTCTTTTGCACAGCGATGGTGAAAAAGTCACAGTTTCGCCGCAACGGCGAAGCAAGGAATGCGTTAGCAACAAATTAGAATGTCACACGAAGAACGGCAAGCAGCTCAGTACTTGCAACGCGCCCCTCGAGCGCAAAGGACTGGCGAAAAAAACACACACAGGATGACCTCGAACTAACAACGGTCAAAGCTCGACACTTGCAGCGCACTGCTCAAACACAAGGAAGGACTCTCGAGAAGAACGCACACGTACACACAGGACGAGCGCGAACTAACTGTTGCGGCTGTTACTTTCTGTTTAAGCGGCGCGCTACAACCCAGCGTTCTCAGATTTCTTTTTCTTTAAAACTGCGGCGCGTCGAGTGTGCTGCGCGGTGGCGTTAGGCGCATCGTTTACTCGGCGTTCCACATCACTAATGGCTACAGAAAGGGTCACTTTTCGTGCGCGTCTAAAAAAAAAAATGTAGGAGCGTTGCTTTAAGCGCGCCCTTCGGGCAATCTCGCGGGTGATACTAGACACACTGAAGCACCTCCGGGCTCTGCTGCAGTTTGCACTAATGGCGTATATAAAATCTCGAAGTTGTTATGCTAAACATCCGCAGGCCCATGGCCGAGCTGTTTAAGGCAGCGCGCTGCGGAGCGAGGGGTCGAAGGCTCGAATCCCAGTGGTGCGCTTCGAAAATTTTTCCTAATTGTTGTTCTTTGTGGCATTATTTATGTATGCATACATATACATATCCGGGGCATGACGGCGTCGACAGACGGTGCAGCGACGGCAAAAACTAGCCGAGAGTGTCCATATAACTGCTATCGCAATAAAAGTAGAGTAGGTAGAGTAGAGCCTTGTATCCATGGCACACACCCACGCTGGCCAAGAACCGGGTAGTTTTCATGAAAAGTCTTAAATTATGTTAGAGCGCCTTTGACGAACGCACGTCTTCTTCTTTGCTTGTACAATTCCTGTGGCACAGACTTCGTTTTCGTTGGACGTGGTAGTGGCGCTTGCCCGATTGCTGTGGCACGTACTCGCTCGCGCGGTAACGCTACCGACGGCGACGCCACTCAACGCTGGGACGGGCGCCTAAGAGCTGCAATTTAAAAGTAATAGTGATGTAATTTTATTATGTTCTGCCAGCTGTAATTCTCGATGTAGTGTCATTACTCTTTAGGAGTGATTTTACATTCTCAGAAAGGAGGCCACTTTCTCTCACGCCTTCGTTGAATTTCGGAATACTGGAATAACAGTTATCTCTATGGCAAGACGTTCATGTGACATGTTCCGTAATACGAGGAAAACGAGAAAATTCCATGCCAGCACGAATTTTGAAGATCGCGCTATCGGCCTCGACTCGACAAACTGACGCAACGGGAACGCTCAAATCGAGTAGGAAGCCGACGCGCAGGCGCAGCTTTGAAATCAAAGTTCCAGGGAAAGGCCGCCATCATAGAGTTTCCTAGAATAAATCTCACGCTTACGCCTCCCAAGACAAGATTGTGGGCCGATTTCTTCAAAAATATACCTTTCCCACTATTCTCTCCACTCAAAGGTGAATGAGAAGGTAATTGCAGCTCCTGAAAGGTAATGCATTTGTTGCGCATTTGACACTAGACCACGAGAGAATATTCTA
Organism: Rhipicephalus sanguineus; assembly: GCF_013339695.2. Taxonomy (NCBI): domain Eukaryota; kingdom Metazoa; phylum Arthropoda; class Arachnida; order Ixodida; family Ixodidae; genus Rhipicephalus; species Rhipicephalus sanguineus. The sequence continues at coordinate 238,204,000 of NC_051177.1, read as the reverse complement.
TATTTAGCTTTCTGTTTTCATGTAATTTCATGAAATTGACCCTGAATTATCTATCTAGTCTATCATATATCTATTATCTATCTATCTATATCTACTATCTATCTATTCTATCTATCTATCTATATCTATCTATCTATCTATCTATCTATCTATTCTATAATCTATCTATCCCTTCATCTATCTATCTATCTATCTATCTATCTATCTATTCTATCTATCTATCTATCTATCTATCTATCTATCTATCTATCCTATCTGGAACCAGGCCCCCTCGCTATACACATTGCTGTAATAAATATACACGAAGGGTCTTCCTTGGTAGTGATCCAACTGATGCATGAGGGTAGAGCGTTCTCGTAGTTTGGAGCTCCTTTACACAATGTTTTCGGGCGCAGTGGGTGTGCCGTCTTTCGTATTCTTTCAAGCGTTTGTCAGCGTCTGGAACGGCCCCATGGTAGGCGCATCTCCTGACCAGGTAAACAAATTTTCGCAAAGTGGGTATTTTTCACATGTGTGGAATCTGCCATGTCATCTTTACATACTGGCTTACAGCGCGATATCCTTACACCATGACGAAATTAAACGCGGCCTTGTCGAGGGAAGCATGTTACGAGCTTCAGATTTCGGCAGCGGCGGCTGTGCTATACGCGATATAATCGGTAATACCGATTATCACTTATTTGAGGAAGGGTCTGTAGTTGGCTTAATGGAAGGACGTGCTTTCGAGAGCTCGTGAACGGCAGCGGCATAAACGAGAACGGGGCGCGTGGACGGTGTGGTCGCTTGTGTAGGACATTTACCGTGAATTGTGGATACGGACAGAAAGCGAAGGATAAGTGTTCGTTTTAAATTATGCATGAAATAGGCGAAATCGGCGACCAATGCAAGTTTAAGGAAGTTTGTGCATTACATGCTCTTTGACGTGAGCTCACGCTGGTGCTGACATTGTCCACGTCTTTTATGAAGAAATAAGTGGCGAGGAGGAGCTAGCGCATGTATGAACGGTATAGTGACGGTGAAAGAAGAAACCACTCTTTCGTCTTTGAACTCGTCGTGGTTTAGGGGCCCTTTTAATGAAACACTGTATGCACTGTCTTTGGCAAACCAACGAAACGCACATTTTGCTCGTGATACCTAGTATTACTAAAGTAGTTAACACCAGGCAATATTTTTCTTAGGAATTTACAACATCAACTTTGTACGCATGATGATCTTGGCTGTCGTCAGGGCCCCGATATTCCTGCTCATGCTTCTACTGCCTGAGACATTCGGGGTGGCACTTCCTGACACTGTAAACGATAATAAGCAGCTGAAATCAAGGTGAGATGAAGTTGGATAAGGGTTAATGAGGCTGCAACAGGGGCTAGTTAGTACGTCTTTATCTAGTAATACGCTGCCAGGTAGGACACAGATCGAGAGATAAACTGAGAGATAACACTTTTACGCATCACCCTGTTTTGTCTCTCCTTTGTTTTCCTTGGTCCGTGTGATACCTGACAGCCCATTTCATGATTGGAAGGGTTTTATCGATAAGGATTTTTTTATGTCACATCCGTGACGGAAATGATGTCAGTGAAGTTTTGGTGGACCCCGACATAACACACTCTCGCATTAAAAATGCTTGAAACCAGTCACGTCTGTGCATCTCTCCCGATTAAAGCGTTATGAATTGCAGTAATACAGAAATAAGGCGGGTGCCACTTAGCAAAGTCATAAAACTGTATTTCTTGCGAAGTACAATACAACTGCTAAGTTTACGAAAGCGTTGACTTGATGGCTGGAAATGCTTAGCTGCGACGAATAAAGAAATGTCCGGATTAACGCCTTGTTTGGAGACGATTCTCATAGTCAACGGCAGGTGCTTATCATCGACCTGACTTGGAGACCTTCAGAAGGGAGAACAAGTGCTCGCGCAAGTAGGTCCTAACGTATCGCCGGGCCATGGTGGACCGCTAGCACGACCTGCATGTCGCGTGTTTGAGACCCCTGCCGTAGATCACCGCCTTCTTGTGCATTGTCTCTTTATATTTATGCCTTGTTTTTTGTTCATGTTCTTGAGGTGTTCAGCTCACATGGGGCAATAATATACAATTGCTATTTAACAGGGACGTGCGAGTAGCGAATTTTAGGATCGATTCAATTACAAAACCAATACTATTCGAATAGCTTTCAAATAGTGAGGCAACAATTTTTCAATACAGACTTAAAAATACGCATTTATTTGAAATAAAATTACACCATCTCCCGCTAAAGGGGACCGTGAGGCGATGCGAAGCCGGAGCACTTGCACGATCGCGTTCCGTTGGCGTTCGTTGGGCATGCTACCGACCTCGCGTCGTGGAACGCGAAGAGGGACGCTACGCGCGTCGCATCTTCCATCTAGCCTGGCCGTTAATTCTCACAGGGCGAGCGGGGAACGCGGTCGACAGGCGGGCGAGAGGGGGGCAGCGTAGGAGAGGTGAGAGAAGGGGAGGGGACGCGCATGCGCTCGAGCTCATCGTGGCGTTGCGCAGGAGAGAATTTCGGCATGTCTAGCCCGCGTTTCAGAGGAAGAGTGGAAAGGGGGAGGGGAGAGGGGGATGGGAGAGGGAAAGTGGGGAGGAGGTGCGGAGAGGGAAAGTGGAGAGGGGAAGGGGAGAGGGAAAATGGAGAGGGTGAGTGGAGAGGAGGTGTGTGGAGAAGGTATGCGCATGCGCAGTAAGGGGTGGTCACGCCGCACACCACCACCACCGCCGGATTGAGCTCGACCTTAAGATACTTCGCATCTAAAACACTACGTTACCGTTACTTCCAACTGACAAAATGTGCAGCACAAGTGTCACCTGAGGTAAGCATCAGTGACAAGAGCCTTCTACATATTTTCTAACTGTAGGTTGAATACGGCATTTAATTCACTCTTTAAGGCGATACATTGTCACCACTTCTTCAGTAAAATCGAGACAAAAATTACAACGTTTCATGAGTCAGCATGAGGTATTTCATGATTGTGATAGTGAACTGAAATCAAACTCGCTTCGGCAGCACTATTGATGCAAGAACAGCTTCGTCCATTGATCAGTATAGCTACAATAGTCACTTCAAAGCTTGGGCTGCAAGCATGTTGGCAATTCAATATTTAAAACAAGAAAAATGATCTATCGCCATTCAATCTTTTGTTCCATTGGGGTTTTTACGACAATGCTAATCAATGTATTCTCAAAATAATCGGTATTTCGAATTTGCAGCATTTGTTTCGAGTACTGAATCAAGTAGAATAATAATCACCTCGTTATTCGAAATTACAGAATATTTTTACATCCCTACATTTTATAGGTGCACTTTAGATGAAACTGATTGCTTTCTAATGTAAGGTCAAGTATTCTAGATTTAGTTTATAAATAGCAACACCAGACTGGAGGTACAACTTGTATGCGCAGTAGTAAGAGATTTCTGATGGGTTTTTTTCAGCACAATTTGATAACAACATCGAAACAGATGTTTAACTGGAATGTCACGCAGGCATGTTGTTGTGGAACACAAATGTTTTCGTGCTCCACAAAATAACCCCTGAGTTGTTCCTTCAGGTACAGAGCAAGTATACGAGAAAATTTAATGCTGACTTGTCTGACTTATGTGTCATATCGGTTTAGTTGTGCCAGACATATGGGTGACACTAACCGTGGTCTGCATGAATTGATGCCACGAAGTGACGAGAAAGTAAATCATCCGTACCTTCGTTGCGCTAAACATGGCAATGTAATTTTTTTCGATGCATCTGGAAACAGCCGTACTATCAGGTAGGACTGAATTACACCAATGAAAGAAAGTATTTGCAAAGTCTTGAGAAGGACCTCTGTAAAGGCTGCAGAAGTTGCAGTGCACTGTCCTGCTTAGGATTTGGTTTACATGAATGCCTGCTTTATCACGTATACGGATAAATTTGCAATAAATGTATGCGAATGATCGTTCTGAATAGTATACGTGGAACAGTGCTACATACATACCTATACGGAATTACTGGAAATATGATCCAGGTACTAAATAGGTGGAACGCCACTGCGTACACAACTCAATGAAAAATAACTGAAACGCTGTTCCACACAGTTGAATTTTTTATAAGAGACACATGTTGCACGTATATAGGCGGAACCTTTTTGCAAAAAGTTCCTCTTACTAGCTGTAACTTATGGGGAACCAGATAGAGTGAAGTGTCGACTCTGTACAACCAACTAGCCCGTACTTTGGCTCTTTTAGCTAGGAGCTCACTCCTTTCACAAACACGGCTGCTGCAGCGAGCGAAGTGACCTTCGTGCGGCTTCAACACAAACTTCGCCGTGAAAGCACAACACGTACAACTGCCTCCCCCCCCCCCCCCCACGAAATACGCGCGCGAACCATTACAGCGCCCTTCGCTACATCTCGCGGGTGGTAATGAACATGCTGAAGCTCCTTGGAGCTCTGCATAGCACCAGTGGTAAATGGTGTACATAAATGGCCCGCCGTTAGTATGCTGGATGACTTATGGCGCGTGACAGAATTGTCTAACGCGACGCGCTGCGAAGCGGGTGCCGCAGGTTCGAATCCCCGGTTGGGCTTCGGAAATTTTTCTTCTGATTTTTCGTTGTGGCTTTAATACATGCATGTTTACATACATACATACATACATACATACGTACATACATACATACATACATATACGGAACATCACGGTGCAGGTAAAATCCTGCCGAGAGTGTCAATAAAATTGCTATCGCAATAAAAGAATAGGCGCCCCCTACCCTCTGATGCGAACAACCGTATACATAACAATGGAGTTGTCGATCGCAGGAATATCTCCAGAGTCCGAGCAGCCTTTCTCAGAACTGGTTGTTTGGCCATCAAAGTTGCTCGTAGTTTGGGGGCATGTTTGCTGTTATTTGGAGACGATCATTCCTTGGGAAACGTTAACAGCGCATAGAAGGTGTGGAAAGCGACAGGACAAATAGAGGCAAAGAGCGCTGACTTGGAACTGGTTTTATTCCGATAAAAAGTGCATTTATACAAGGCAAGGTAGATGGCGCGAGACAAGAAAATAAAAGGTGCTCACATCGTGGCCACATCACCTGACATGCTTCGAGCGTACAGCTACCTATGCCAGGTAATCAAATTCTTGATCTGAAAGCATAATAGAGGGTGAACTAGCACACTATTCACCCAGCTTGTTTATCGACCCAGCTTCGATAATTTCCCGAGTTAGATGAACCTCCTCCTTTGGCGCAGTCCATCATTATGAAAAGGCAGTGGGATGCCAAGGGGATGACTTGGTTTGGCTAAGAGCCAGATGTATTGGTTGTCATCCAAAGAGGAGTGCTAGAGCCCAAGCGCGGCCACACCGTATGGAAGGACTCAGCCATGGAGTTTAATACTGTACGGCCTCAGCCAGTTGACACCTATTTGCTCCGCTGAAATGAGCCTGTGGTTCGAAATCCCAAGCCTGTAATTTCTTTGCTTCTCGTTTTACAGATTGGAATAGTTTGGTATTCTGAACTATAGCGTCTTTTTTTAGTATTTATTTAGTTCTTCTGTGTTTCGCTGAACAAATACCACTAAAAAGAACGGTGGTCGAGCATATCTTGTTATTTACCGAAAGGAACGACGCAGGACTACGGAATACACAAGAATGACCCAGTGCTGAGTCCTCGTGTTTTCTGTCATCATGCGTCGTTTCTGTGTTCGCAACCTCAACGTATGCACTCAATATGCGCATTTTTGTAAATATATTTCACCTCTCGTTCTATAACATTCCAGGAACACTCCTCGTTCGGCAATCGTTCTTTAGAGTGTCAATATGGTGTCCCGCGATTTATGCGTTGTTTGTTTTTATATAATATGTTGTTTATCATTGGAGTAGCTATCACCACCAATTAGTATTCAAGAAAATAAATACCATCATTTATCAAAATGTAGCACGCATGTATTTTTCATCTTTATTCCACCTAACAAACAAACAGATGAAGTGAAATGAATTAGGATGAACTATAAACAACGTTCACGCCTTTTTGCCCGTCAAAACATCGATTAATCGATTAATCCATGAAAAAATCTTTACCTATAGCGATCAATGGATTAATGGCCAAACCAGTGAATTATTAAAAGTTAATGGATTAAAATATTTAATAGACAATCTCTAGCCAAGGTGTGTGATACTGATACGGTTAATCTTAAGGTCGTGTTTTTCAAACAATTTCAGCAGTATATCCCAGATGGACCCTGCATCCCAACTTGGTCTGCATAGTCTCTGGAGAGCATGATGACAGATTGGAATACTGAACCTCCGCGACAAACAAAGGTCACACGGTCAGTCGTGCATTAGCTTAGGCCGACTGGAAGGCTAACGCCACATTTTTCTAGTGTTTCTCAGTTCATTGATTTGAATCCCCCCCCCCCTGAAAGCTTTCTTCACCCATCGTGTTTTCGCACTGCTTACGGAATCGGCCCATCTCACAAAACGACGACGTCATGTGATGACGCCTTCACGTAACGGCGAAGTGACGTCATGATGACGGCACCAAATTTGACAGTCTGTGTCGTCATGTTGACGTTTATAGGGTGATAGCACCCAAACCAGGATGATTCTTTGCATCACTCAGGCTGACGCCGACGCTGGAAGTCACTTTTGGTGTTTCGACGGGGCATCTAAGGCCCGTATTCACAAACGCATCTTATACTTTACTTATGACTTAAGTAGCCGATCGACGCTTAACGCGTTTCACAAACCAATCTTGTACTTAAGGTGAACTTAAATCGGCACTCAAGCGCCGGAAAGTAAAGCACAGCTACTAGCTACCTTAAGTGCCACTTTCGCTGTTTTCTCGTCAAACAAAATGGCCGACTACTACGGCAGTATCGCCGACTTCGGCAATTCTGCTGGCCCAGTGGAAGAAAGTACTCAGAATGAAGTGTATCGTTACGCGCCGCCGTTACGTCCAGTTCTCACGGGTCGGCAGGATTCCACAGAGACGTATAACGATGCGGTATTCCTACCACGGTATCTATTTCTTATGCGACCGGTGTTGCGCCTGTTGGAAACGCTGCCGCTGGGCACAGATGTCGATGGACGCGAGTAACCTCCTCCGCCACTGAATGGTGATGACGTGCGTGAAATATTTTAGGGGCGAAGCTCCTTAAGGCGGCACCCGTTCGTCCCTTGTAGTCGTAGTCGTAGTAGTCGTAGTGCGTAACCAGTCTTACGATTTGACCTCCAAGGTGGTGCCGGAGGAAGATTTTTCCTGTGCGTTGTTGAGCAATAAAAAATTTGCAGCGTGCGCGTTAACTAAAAGCCGAATTCTTCTATCTCTCATTCCCCATTAGCAGCCATTAGCATGTTCCAGTAGGAAACGTTAGTAGAAGTAGAAGTGTAAGTGTTAGCTAAAAGCCGACTTCTTCTGTCTCTCATTCCCATTAGCAGCCATTGTTTACCTCCAAGGTAGTGTCTGGTGAGATTTCTCCTGTGCGTGATTAAACAATAAAAATTTTGTTCAAAATGCCGTTGATTGATGAAATAAACCAACGAAAGACGCCAGATGTTTTGTAAAAGCAAAACGAAAGAACGCCAGATGTTTCTAAAGCAAAACGAAAAGACGCCAGATGCTTGACGAAAGACGCCAGATGTTTTTTAAAGCAATAGATTTCTAAACAATGAAAATTCACAGCCTACATGTAAAATTAAAGTGAGCTGCAAGTCGCCATAACTCTCATCGAACCTTTAGTATAAGCGCGCCGATCTCACGTCGGTGATGATGTACTGGGCAGAATTCACGGAAGATTCACGGTTTACCGATGAACCTCCGCAGCTTCGCCCACTCATCATCATTCACTCCGTGGATATGCTGTGATTTTTTTGACAGGTGAGGCTCTTCGCTTGATTAAGCGGCTTTCGTTGCGCGTCCGCAGCTCTGCAGACGCGGGCTTTCATCAATGTGGTTGGCAGCGCGCGTCCGTAGAGCTGGTGCGGGCGCCCAACGAAATCTATTAGCAGCATGCGTCCACATAATCAATGCCACCTAGAAAAAAATTTCAGGCCTGCTCACTGCCGCCGTGACGTCACGCGTCTTGACCGAGCGAGCGAACGTGCGGGAGACAGTGAAGCCATTGCCACTATAGTCTCCTATGAAATGATAAAGCGTTCGCGGCTAGTTTTACATGCGTAACAGCTTTATTTTGCCTTTTGCATTGGCGCTGGCTTAAGGAATGTGTTACGCTTTAGAGTCTTTGGTGATTGGTCTGTAAGCGACTTATTATTGCACTTAAAAATAAGAAAAGATTGTGCGCTGTCGAAAATGTGACCGATTTATAAATGCGAAGGTTGATGGCCCCGAAAAGTGACGAAATAAATAAGGCAAGTTTGATTCATACTTCATTCTTTATTTACCCACACACACACGCACACACGTCACACTGTCCATAAGATGCGCATGAAACTGTTCCTATTTATTTGGTAAACTGAGAAAAATTGTCGGCACTGCGTCCATAGGTCCAGAGTCAGCCGGGTAGCCCCCATAGGAGCTACTACTGTCCTGCCGGTTCTTGTATCGGTGTACTTGGCAGTCGTCCTTAAGTGTTCTGGCTTGAAATCGAGCTCACACACCTGAAAACCATTTAAGAAAGCGGTTTATCACAGACTTTCCGCTCCACTGTGATACTTATTTGCTCAGTTACAAAACAACAAATTCTATGAGGTGTCTACAGGCATCCCAATTCGGCTGACTTGCAGCAATACACATTTCAAGAAAAAAAAATTAGGCGAAGGTGCTGGCAAGACTGGCGCATAATTATAATACCACAGAAAGTGGTCGGTGCACCGGTCAGAAATACTACGTATACAAAACAGATGCACAACGCCATGCACCGCCACTGCTTAGCGTTTCTCAGTCAAAAGAAGCCCGCGGTGCTACGCGCAAATAGCGAAATGTTTACCGACCCTGAAGGAAACGCCTGTTCTGAGAATATAGTGCCACGTGCGTTTATTGCTCAATTTTTATGAGTTCGGGGTGCGAGCAGCGGAACGCAAAAGGCATCTCTCGCACCGCTTGTGAAGTCGCTTGATTGCAGCATGAAGGTGCGTCTACTTCGTTTCGCCGTCGTTTAGCAGCCCAGCTCACCGCGTCGCGGCAAGACGCGCTCGTCAAAAACGGCAAATCTATGCACTCTCTAGAGACGCTACATTATCGCGGGGGTGAGCGTCTGCGACGCTCAGCTAAATGTGCCTTATGTAAAGGCTTACGCTAACAAGTCAGAAGTGCACACGGCATTATTTTATCGAAAAAATTCGGCAGATCCCACGTACCGTGGAAATCGATGTTATGCGAAGCATGCGCGGGATGGTGACTGTGGTGTAATTTTTTACATTGAGCGAAACGTTACGGACTCACGCTAGAGAAATGTAGAAGTGGCATACGCACACTCATATGTTGAAGAGTCGCATATGTATTATATAACCAGTCGTTTACAGTTGCCTAACGATGCCAACAGCACCAGACGCGGTAAGCTGACATGTAGTGCTTATATTCTTCAATAATGGATAGCGCGAATCCGAACAGCACAAGGAAGAAACACATATGCAGAGGACAGGCGTTACTCGCAACGAAGCTTCATTCAGGAAAGTTTCAATGGACATACACACAGCCGAGTGGCACGCGTAGGCGCACTGCACGTACGTTACAGTCTCAGTTGCAGTTGTTACAGTTGCGTTACAGTTGTTATGCTTATACTTGTCCGTTGTGACGGAGAACGCACGCACGTTTCACGAACCTGTGTGTACGTGTAGAAGGGGTTCCTGACAGGTCTTGAACGAGGTCATCATCACCGTGATCAGTGAGCACCAGCAGCTGGACCGGACTTGTTAATCGGATCCGTTCGTGATTGCGGTTACGAGGAGTCTAAGTGTAGTGAAATGCGAGGTATAGCACAACTGGTGGAAATCCTGGAGACCTCTTACGATGAAATGATCTATTATGCCTAATGTCCTGGACGTGGCAGCGAGGTTTCTTGATGCCCTCTCCATATTCAAGCCTTCTTTCACACAGTATAAAGAGCAGGCGTTGTTGGGTCTCGAAAAATCAATTTGAAGTCACCGGTAATGTTCAGAGGCCTCGTTCTCTCGGAAGATTTATTGTACGAAGCAATGACCCTGGTTTTTGCGTAGACGACGTGGTCCACGTTGCAACCTGAACGAGTGCATGGTAGTTGAGCGTCTTCCACGGGTGTTCTGTCTTCAACTTCCTCACTATCCTTGCGTCCGCCGCGGTGGTGTAGCGGTTACGGTGCTCGGCTGCTAACCCGAAGGTCGCAAGTTCGATCCCGGTCGCGGCGGTCGCATTTCGATGGAGGCAAAATGCTAGATGCCCTTGTACTGTGCGATCTCGGTGCATGGTAAAGAGTACAAGATGGTCAAAACTTCCGCAGCGCCTCGCTACGGCGTCTCTCATAATCATATCGTGGTTTTGGGAACCCCAACAATTATTATTATTATTATCACTTTCCTTGCGTGTCAATGTGTTTGTTCGCGGTTACTGTGTTAGTTGAGACTTTGTATCACCTGTGGCACATACCCGCATAACATGAACTCTGGTATGCGGGTATGTGCCACACGTGACTGAGAGAAAGGGTTTCACGACGTACGCGACAGGTATTTTGCGTTATTCATGTCATGACCAGTGAATCGTATTCGTCATACACTGATCCCCTGCTGTGCCAACTTCGGTATACTACAAGTTATGGAGACGGCCAGGAGAGCGCCCAGACGTAGGCGGCTAGATAGATAGATAGATAGATAGATACGTAGATAGAAACGCCCAAAGTGCCTGAGGTTCGCTAAGAAATGCTTCGCATTTAATAACTGAACGTGTTAGAGGTGGTGCCTTTAAAACATCTGAAAAGCAAGTAGCATAGACTGCACATACCTTTGAATCACGGAGAGAATGCATATCGATGTCATCCCGATGAACGGCACGCTCTCATTTCTCTTTTTGGTCGCCTTGGGAGAATGAAACCACTGGAACCTTCGGTACATCGCCAATATCGGCAACACTTGGGCCCACAGCACTGCTCCATTGGGAGAGCTTGCAGGTGTACAACATTCCGTGAACGAAGCACATCACATCACCACGCAGCACTTCACAAACGCAGACCACGGTCTTCACGCAGACGCCAAAAGAAACACCAGTATACCACGGCAGGCTTCGCCAGGCTTAGCAATCCTGCTCTCTCGAACGGCGTGAGCATGCATGCGCACGTCTACTCAGCAGGAGACGAGGGTCAAAAATGACTGACGTCAGAGGCCATGCCCGGAGTAGTGAGCAGGCCTGAAAATATTCTAGAGGGCGCTGACATAATTGCTTCGGACGCCCAACGAAACTATACAAAGCAAGCGAAAAACTCACGCTGTCAAAAATGTGTTCTTTTTTATTACTGTTGGCTCATCCTGTTAGGGCACGCTAGCCTCATCAGAATAAATTGGAACGCATGTGGACGCTGACATAATTAAGAAGTTAGCGAGATATACCATACATTTAGAAGTAGAAGAAGAATGCAAGGAGCGAAATTCACGCAAGATGACAAAAGAGCCGCTCATATAGGACGCAATATCCACACAGTAGCAAAAACATCTGTAGATGACACGATAACCGTGAGTTGTGACGGTCACTTTATAGCGACGGCCGCTGAGCGGTGGCTGTGTGTTGTGGCCAGCCGAAGGATGAAAAACCGACAGACAAAAAGAAATATTTATTCCGTTTCTTACGAAATGTACCTTATAACTACTGAAACATTTACGTCCGGTGTTGCGCTAAATTATTGTCGTTTTTGTGCTTAATGTAGTGAATTGAAGTATGAAATATTCTATAGCCTCGTTCTCAGGAGACTTATTTAAACAGAAAAGTGGTACTTTCATAAGTGAGCCTGAAGTGCAGTTTGTGAAACTTTCCCCACAAACTTAACTTAAACTTATACTTTCCTCATACTTTCCTCAGTGCCCTTTTCGCGATGGCTTCGTGATACGAAGTACCACTTTCGTGTTTTTCTGTAAAACAAAATTGTCGACTACTACGGTAGTGTGGCTGACTTCGCCGATTTTGCTGACCGTGTAGAAGCAGTTTCACAGGATGAAGCATACCGTTATGCGCCGCCGTTACGCCCAGTTCTGAGGGATCGCCATAATCCCATGGAGGCGTACAACGACACGGAATTTCTCTGCCGGTACCGATTTTCCAAGCAAGCGGTGATACGCCTCATGGAAATGCTGCCGCTGCATCCAAGAGACAGCGAACGCGGCCACCACATTCCGCCCCTCCTCCAGCTCCTCATCGCGCTGCGATTCTACGGCGCTGGAACCTTTCAAGTAGTTACCGGGGACCTTGTGAATGTGTCGCAAGCAAGCGTATCACGCATCAACGAACGCATGTCAAGAATGATAGCCGACACATTGTTCCCTCAGCTTGTGAAATTGCCCAACGCCACTGAAGCGGCCGTGGTAATGATGGAGTTTTATGCCATTGCCGGTTTCCCTGGTGTAAGTGGGTGCATAGACTGCACTCATGTGCCCATGAAAACTCCTGGTGGCGAAGACGCAGAGGTCTTTCGGAATCGAAAGGGGTACTTCTCAATCAATGTCCAGGTATGTTTACAACACTGCCATTGATATAAATAACAAATATGCGAATGCTCGATCGATTATGTTTTCATAACTAGCAGTGTAACATTGTATTCACAACATGAGTTGTACTAGGTTTCAGGAGCATTCTGGGCTGCTTAACAATGAAAAAAGTTGTCTTGTGTTGCAGGCAATCACAGGCCCTCAACTTCAATTTTTTTATTTGGTGGCCAGCTGGCCGGGCTCAGCTCACGACAGCAGGATACTCGACAACAGTTTTGCCAGAGTGCAATATGAGAGAGGAATTGTACCTGGTTTCTACTTGGCGACAAGAGGTATCCCTGCAGGTCCTATCTCATGACTCCATTTAGGGACGGAGGCACGAAAGGCAGCCCTCAGCACATGTGAGCTGGAGTTGCATCAATACTATCGCGTGTACGAAAGAATG